>NC_047108.1:19347960-19527960 GCF_902500255.1 Thalassophryne amazonica
TCAAATGGCAAATGGAATTGAAATGTACATAGAGGAAAATGCTAAGGGAGAAACCTCAGCACTTACGGGACAGGATGCAGCAAACGGGGCAGGACCATGGCTATGTCCTCGCTCAAAAAGAAAACTGCTTGAACTACTAAAACAAAGCAATTGGAAAGCTCCCACACACTAAATCAAAATTCAGATACGCTGCAAAAAATAAAAAACTTAGAAACGAAATTAACCTAATGTATACGCAGGAAACTGAGAAGGAAATGCTCTTTACTAGACAAAGATATGAAAACTGTTCTAAATTTACAAAATTACTGGCTTGGAAACTGAAAAAGCAACATGCAAATAATACGAAATATAAAATACGAGATAATAGCATTGAAAGCAAACAAGAGCAGCTGCATTTGAATCATTCTTCAAGCAGCTCTATTCTTGGACAACAGAAGCTCAAGGGGACCAAATTGTCTCATTTCTGGAAAGTCTAGATTGACCAGTTATGAATGAGGAACAAAACAAAGCTATAAGTGCAGAAATAACGCCAAAAGAATTAGTAGATGCAATAAATAGACTAAAAAGCAGTAAATCACCAGGTAGTGATGACTTTACAGTCAAATGGTACAAGGCATTTAAAGTGGAACTCATGCCCATATTGCTAACTGCATGCAATTGGGCACTGAAAAAATCAGAGGCCCCGCCTTCCTGGAAAGAGGCCATTATTACTGTTAAACATAGAGGGGAAAGACAAAACCCAATGCGGGTCATACAGACCGATTTCGATACTTAATGTTGATTACCATATATACAAATTGATAATGGGTAAAAGAATGGAAAAAATGCTGCCCACCCTAATTCACAATGACCAGACAGGTTTTATACATGCACGGTTCACGCAAGACAACATAGGACGCACACATTATGGACCACATTAAACAACACAAGATAAAGACCTTAACTCTAAGTCTAGATGCAGAAAAAGCTTTTGACTCAGTCAGCTGGCAATATCTCTTTAAATTCCTAATCAAATTAGATTTTAACGAAATAATGGTAAATAGCATCAAAACTATTTATGGGTGATTCTTAGACTATGGGCACTTATTATGTCCTTTGATCATATTGTATGAAAAACAGAAAAAAGGGGAAATTTCACACTTTTATAATTATCTTTACAATGAAAGTGTGTTAAGAAATTTGTTCTAGTAGTCTATGATGACTCTTTCACCTTTTTTCAGCATCATTATATGCAAATATTGCCGTTTTGTGCTTGTCCCACACCCAGACTTTTGATCTTCAATGATAAAAATGAATGGTAAAGAAACGTTTTTTCTAATGTTTTAAAATATCTCTGAATAAAATATCATTAAAATAATCAAAACATCATTGGGGTATTCAGTGTCATACAACTGTTGTGATTTTTTTTAAACAAAATGTAGTTGTCCCACACTATTGCCGTAATTTCCACCACAACACTGTAATGTCCCTTTAAACAGTTTGTATGAAAGATTGTTTGGGTAGTTTCTATGGAGATAAACAGTGACATCAGAGCACATGTATATAGTGCCAAATCACAACAAACAGTTGCCCCAAGGCGCTTTATATTGTAAGGCAATGGTGTGGTGGAAATTACATTTACAAGGCCAATAGTGCCCGTAGTTAAAGAATCATCCTTATAACAACCTTATGGCAAGAATCAAGACACACGGCTACCTATCCGAGCCACTCACCCTAGAGAGAGGAGTGAGACAGGGATGTGCCTGGTGTCCGCTCATTTTCGCCTTATTCCTAGAACCACTAGCCCAACACATTAGACAGAATGACAAAATTAAGGGAATTCACATTAACAAAACTGAACATAAAATAGCATGCTATGTGGATGACATCCTCCTGTACCTTGACAACCCTGAAATGTCCCTGCTGGAGGTTTTAACATCTTTAAAAACTCAGGTTCTATGTCAGGGTACAAACTAAATGTCAATAAAACTGATACTCTAGCACATAATTTCAGTCCATGTGAAAAATTAAAATAAAAATATCCTCTAAGATGGAAAACAAAATTCTTTAAATATCTGGGAGTAATTTCACCTAAAGATTTGACAAAACATTATGAGAAAAATTATGAACCTCCGTTCCGTAAGATGAAGGGGGACCTTAGGAGGCGGAATCTCATACCCATCCTGAGTCAGTGTGCAAGAATTGAAACAATAAAAATTAATATATTACTGAGACTCCTTTACCTATTTCAAACGCTACCAATCCTAATCACACAAAAAAAACAAATTGGTGAGTGGGATAAAATAATATCAAGATTTATACGGCAAGAGAAGAAACCTAGAATCCGATATAAAACATTACAGCTACCTAAACAGAAGGGGGGATGGGGTCTACCATGCTTGGAAAACTATTAGATCTCAGCACTCAGCTCTGCTGGTGCAACCCTCCACCAAGGCACAATGGAAAGATATTGAATGTAGTTTGATACCTGATTTACATATGCAGGTTGTACTATACCGGATAAAAATCTACAACAGTACATAGATAGACTCGAGAATCTATGGGTGAAATCCTCTCTCAAGGTTTGGGGATCACTAATTACAAAATATAAACAGGATGTGGATGTTAGAATTCTAAGTTGGTGTGCCTATGATTCAGATTTTATACCAAACAAATTTGAGGATAGATTCAAAGCTTGGATCGAAAAAGGCATCACATCAATGTGCAGCATTATACAGAAGGATACTATTAGGAGTTTTCAAAGTCAAGGATCATTTTTCATTACAAAAACAAGATTGCTATAGATATCTTCAGCTACGACATTATTATGATCAGAAAATAACCGGGAAGGTAGAGAGGCCAGTAAACCCTTTGTCCAATTATTTATTGATGCTTACAAATCGAACATTGAGAGAGCGATTATCTCCCGACTGTATGAGAGTCTTCAGAATTTAGAAACTAATTCAACAAAATATATACAAGTTAAATGGGAAAGGGAAGGAACCATGACAATAAAGGACAAAGAATGGGAAGACATCTAAATATTTCAATGGAAAATTACAAAATCTCATGCATGGAAGGAATTCTGCTGGAAAATGTAGCCCGATATTTCATCAGCCCACTCATGAAGGTGCACCAAAACAATGGTAACGCTCACTGCTGGCGAGGCTGCGGGTGTCAGACTGCAAATCACCATCATGTCTTTTGGGATTGTCCAAAAATGCAGAATTATTGGAAAGACATACTTAATGCAATACAGGAAGTTCTCAATACACGTATATCATTTGACTTCAGAACATGTACTGAGCACTCATCCCACCAAAACTGATGGCTAAAGATAAGTATGTGATAGGTGTGATGTTGGCAGCAGGAAAAAAAAAGCCCCAACTAAGAGATGGATGTTGCAGACTGGACCCACAGTTAATAATTGGATAGATATGACAATGGAAATATACACTTTGGAAAAGGTTACCTTTTCTTTGAATCTAAAGATGGACAGATTTATGAAACACTGGACAAGATGGTTACAGTTTATTAGACCTCTAAGACCAGATTTTGTCAAGATAACAAATTAAGGGAACAGCTACCTCTCATCTCTTACACAGGATTTTGGTTTTGAGTCTTCAACAGTATCTCAATGATGAACACAACTGAATGAATCTAGAATGCTGCAGACACTCTTCAAAAAGTATTTTCATGTGTTTTTGACTGTTGCTTCATAAACCCTCTGGATGTAAAAAAGTTCAACTGTATATGTTCTGTCTTTCTTTTCTCCCTTTGTCTTTCTCTCTCTCACCCTCTCTTACGGGGCTAAAATAAAAGGAAACGGACCAGCCGTATGGCTACTACAAACCTCTGGAACAAGAAATTCCATTGCACCCGTCACCAAACACAGCACGTGAGTCCACTGATGTCAGCATTGAACAGAACTTTTTATTTACCCCTCGGCAAGGTTCCTTCACCTCCTCCTGCTCTCACACGCCCCCTGTTGACGCCCTCCCGTACTGACATCACCCTCCTGCTGATGTCATAACTAAGAGACTGTAGTCCTTACTGACTAATTCATTCACACCACATCTCCCTTTTTCAAGAGTCAATGGGTCAACTGCCATGGACTCTGCAGGACCTTAAGGTGTTATTCTGACCCTGTGGCTGGAAATCCTGGTCTTATCTGGACTGACCACTCATACACTCACCAGTCACACATTTGTCTTCCGTTTTAGCTTTGAACAATAAAGCACAAAATAGAAATAGAAACAAATAACCCTGTGCTGTCTCACCTGAGTCTAAGTTCTGGGACCTGAACAGTTGTAAAGTGTGACAGAATATACAGCTTCATTTCAACAACAAGCAATCATTATAGCTGCAACGTTTTCTTCATCGATTTTGTTTTTCTTTTTTTTTGTACTTCAGTCACTAAAGAAGAAAAAGAAACAGAGAAGTTATAAGTCTAGTCTGTTTGGTTTTATCACTGCTCTCCCAGATCTTGTTTTGTAAGCAGTGATTGCTGGTTCTCTGGTATCTTCAGGCTGTTTCGCTGTAGATGTTTCTGGAACACTTTGGTTGTTCTCTGCCACACCGCTGCCGTCCTGCTCGGCTGGTGGCTGCATGGCAATGAGATGATGCCGGTTCTGCCTAATGACCCCGTGAGGGCCCTCCAGCAGATATGAGCATGGTGTTGTATGGTTCCCGATGTCAGCACCAGACACTTTTTGATCTGTCACCCACATGTTCTGTCCAGGAGTGAGTCTGCTGAGATTCTGTGTCTGAGATTGTAGCGCAAGCTTGACAGTTCAGAACCTGCTCGTTGAGCTGCTGGCTCAGACCTGGCCACTACACAAATTGTCGTGCCCACTCTCTGCACTTAACCACTCCCTGATGTCCCTCGTGCAGCTTGGTTAGAATGTCATTTCTCATTAGCGATGGAACCACTAGTCTCTGTCCCTTTAACACATAGGTGTCAAACTGATTCCAGAAAGGGCCAAGAGGGTGCAGGTTTTCTTTGTAACCACCAACTCCAGCAGGTGATTTCACTGATGAACGAGGCTCTTTGATACCATGGGCTGGCCATCCGTCTGCACACAGCTGCATCACACATGTACACACACACTGCAAGCGCTCCAGATAGGCAGAGCTTTCAGGTAGGTTTTCCATTATCATGTCGATGTAGATGTTTGTGTCCTCAAACAGCTCCAGGTCAGCCGATGTTTCACCTCTCTTCATCGGAGCTTGTGACAAAGTATCTGCTGAGCACAGGCATTTTCTCACTACATGAGAGATGGAATAGGAGTAACGCATCAAGTGCATTCTGAAGCGTTGGATTCGTGGAGGTAGAGTATCTAGGGCCTGAGAACCAAGGAGACTCAGGAGAGGCTTGTGATCCATTTCCAGCTGGAAATGTTTCCCGATGAGGAAGTTGCGGAATCTCTCACAAGCCTGGAGGTCAGCCCTAAAGCTTCTTTCTCCAGGTGTGCATGTTGTTGTGAGAGACCGTGACATGTACGCTATCAGCCTCCACCTTCATCCCGCCATGGTATGGTCTTGGAAGCACACCGCCAAGACCATACGATGATGCGTCTGCCAAGACCCTAGTTTCCCTGTTGGGATCATACATGGCAAACACCGGTGGTGAAGACAGTGCATCTTTCAAATCCTGAAAGGACTTTGCCTGCTCGACGCCCCACAACCAGCAGTTTTTCTTTGACAGAAGATCACGCAGGGGCTTGTTTCTTTCTGCTAGGTTTGGGATGAACTTGCCCAGCTGGTTCACCATCCCGAGGAAAGATCTCATTTCACTCACTGTCGTTGGCTCTTTCATCTTCCTGACCTCCTCTGTCGTAGCTGGGTCTGGGCTGATGCCGCTGGCAGAGACCACATGACCTAGAAAGCTCACGACAGGCTTTGAAATGTCACACTTTGTGATATTTAGAGTGATACCTGCCTTTCGTAGCTTATCCAGTGTAGCATGCAGGCGAGCATCATGCTCCTCCTGTGTGCGGCCCCACAGCAGCACGTCATCAATATGACACACGACACCATCAAGTCCATCTGTGTCCTCTGTCACCATCCTGTTCTGGAAGTGTTCGGAGGCTGATGCAATTCCAAATGGCAGCCGCTTGAAGAAAAAGTGACTGAAGGGTGTGATAAAATTCAGTTTTGCTGAATCTTCTGTTAGGGCAATCTGCCAAAACCCCATATTTGCATCCAGCTTTGTGAAAATTTTGGCTCCAGCCAACTTCCCCAGTGTTTCCTCAACTGATGGCAAAATTATTTTTTTTTCAGCACACAGACTCATTCAGCTTAGTCAGATCAACACATATGCGCATGTCTCCTGTCTTCTTGGGCGCCACCACCATGCCGGCACACCAGTCTGTTGGTTCCTCGACTCTGCTTATGACCTCAAGACTTTCTATGCGGGACAGTTCTTGCTTGACTTTGTCCATCAGTGGCAATGGAATTCTCCTTGGAGTCTTGAGAGAGAAAAGTTGAGCCCCTGGTTTAAGCTTTATGGCATATGGCTGGTGCACTTCCCCGAGACCACTGCATAGTGAAGGATATTTTTGTTTTAATGTCTCAGCTGTGATGCTGTCCAGGCGTGCCGCTAGCCCCAGTCTACAGCTCATTGATCATCCAAGTCGTGCAGTTTGGAGATGATGCACGATGTAGACATCCTCCATTTCTGCTTTTTCACCTCTCTGTAGCAGCAGCCTGGTGACACCTGCAACATCCAGTGGACTCCTCCCTCGACCCAGGAGCTTCTGTGAGGACTGCTGCATTCCATCACAAATCACAGTGAGGTATAAGTACGACAAACCCTGGTTCAGTCCTAAACTCAGACAGTTGAGGACACAGAAAGAGAAAGCTTTCAAGAGCTGAGACAAGGTCAAGTTTAAACAGTCTAAGTACAGGGTTGGGAAGGTGGTCAGGGAAATGGCTGTACTCTGAGAAACTCCAGCTTCAGTTCTCAGCCAACAAATCTACTTCTGTCTGGAAAAGTTTCAAATTACCAACCACAAACCAAAACTCACCCACTCTGCCAAGGACCCTCATTTGGCAAAATGGTTGAATGAGATTTATTGCAGATTTGAAAGACAATGGGACAGTCTTGACACCATCTCTAAAGACAACTAGCAGCTCCAACCCACACACACACCCTCCCCCAACCCCCCCACCCCACACCCCATTCATGAGAGAGATGTCAACAGCCTCTTCAGAAATCAAAACCCACAGAAAGCAGCCGGACCTGACTCTGTCTCCCCATGTTGAAGAACTGTGTAGACCAACTGTCTCCAGTGTTCACAGACATCTTAACACCCCACTGGAGACATGCCAGGTGCCAGCATGCTTCAAGACCTCCACCATCATCCCCATCCCCAAAAAACAAAGAAGTTCAGGACTTAATGACTACAGACCCATCGTCTTGACCGTTGTGGTGATGAAGACCTTCAAGCACCTTGTCCTCACACACTTCAAGGTCATCTCTGACCCCCACCTGGACCCCCTGCACTTCGCCTTTAGAGCCAACAGGTGATGTTGATGCTGCCAACATGGCCCTCCACTTCATCCTCCAGCATCTGGACTCCCCAGGGAGTGGAACCTATGCCAGGATTCTGTTTGTGGACTTCAGCTCTGCTTTCAATTTGATCATCCCGGCCTTGAACACAAACCTTTTGTCACCTTCCCCTCTGGCAGGTGGCTGAGGTCCATCAGGACCAAAACCTCAAGACATAAAAACAGCTTCTTTCCATCCCCAGCTAGACTTATAAATAATGCCAGAGTCTCCCATTTACACCCCCCACTACCATAAAGTACAGATTGAACGGTTCTGAACAGCTGCAGGCCTGCACAGCCCCATTCCACTATATTTATTTTACAGTTAACATAGTTTGCCCATTTGTCTATTTGACTCCTTTACTTCTTACAGAAGTATTTTTTTTTGTTTGTTTGTTTATGCACCAATGACACCAGATCAAATTCCTTCTATGTGAAAACTTACTTGGCAATAAATTTGATTCTGATTCTGATTCTGATAGTGCTTCATAAACTTTCTAATCCTCTTTAGTGGAATTATCTCACTGAAATAACACCGTGAGTGTTTCATAAAGTTTCTAACTTGGTCTGTTCAATACAAAATGACATTATCTGCCAGGAGATTAGTTTCATGAGTTCTCTGGTTTACTTTGGAACCTTTTTCATCAGAATCCTTTCTAATCTGTGCTGAGGCCTCGATAGCCGAGACAAAGGGCAGCACTGGTGACCTGATCTACTCAAACACTGGTGAGATCTGTCTGTTGGTGCCGATATTTGCCTGAGGTTCAAGATAAAGACTTTTTCCCAAATTAATAAACAACTGTCCAAAAGAATTCTGGCCTTTTCAGTGTGGGGGCCGGACCTGGACAAGGCTCAGTCTTAGACTTGGTTCCATGGATAATATTAAAGAGCCAAGATACACTGTTACCAATAAAAAACAAACAACAAAAACAAAACAAAATCGAGACTCACTGAAGTGTTTTTTTTGTTTTGTTTCAGACTGTTTCATGACTTACAAAATGTCTGTTTCCACCTCCTCTATTTCTATTTTAAAGCTTTTGTGTTTGTCCAATGAGATTTGAACTCGTCCTGTACAGAAATCTGATTTTGAAAGAGATTCAGAGTCGAACCACCTGCAGGAGTTCACTGGTATTGAAACAGTGTCAGAGGTCAATGGTCAGACAGGGATGGAGAGAAATACTCCAGTCAGGGTTTCGTGTTCCATGAGTCAGCTGCTTGATCTGGATCCGGGGTTCTGGGGCTGAAATACAACAAGGAACCTGCTTTTGTTTTGGAACCTGTCTTTGTGGAATAATCTGGAACTGGATCCTTTGGTCCCCAACACCTCAAGGAAGAGATCCTGGATGATGGCTTCATCATCATATTTGGGTGCACGTTGGTTTGAACGTGTCCGGGGTTCTGAGCTGGGACACGTCAGCCTGATGGATCACTAGCACTTTATCAGACGTCACATCTTCTAGTCAGTTTAGATTTTATTTTGGATTTCAAAACCTTTTCACAAAAGCAACAGGAAAAGTTTTTGTAAGCGTTAGTTCTTGTTTTTTGTTTTTCAACAGCACAAGAAAATAAATCGTTTTATAATCTGTCTTCCAAAGCTCTTAGTCCAGATCACTGTGTCATTCCGTGGGAATTGAATGCCAAAAGTGATTTTATTATTTAAATAGCATCAATAGGGTATCAATAAGAAAAAAACATGGGTGGCAATTTTACTTCTGCAATTTTGTGTTTTTATGCCAGAATATATGGCAACGCCATCATTTTGATAATCTTAACACTTCGACATCAGAAATGAAACTATGTTTCTTGAGATAAACATTCATTCTTGAGGAAATATCTGCAGGAAACACCTAATAAATGACAGGTGGTTTTGCTATAGAACTGTATACCTTTGTGTGGCATATATGGAAAATAATTTAAAAATTTGAGGTTTTATTAACTGAAACTGAAGGACTTGATCTAGCATTCATGACCGTTTCAGTCCCTGTTTTCTTCTGAGGCATTACATTCACCAGAATGGTTTCAAATGCATTTCTGGTTGGCATATGTTTGATGTGGATAAAATGTTAGTCCTAAACATGTCAAATATCCTATCTTTTGTCATTTAATTTTTCATTGGAGAAGTCATGAAAGGTATGCAATATATTTTTATCAGTTTATGTGTGAATAAAAATGAAGTTTGTTCATCTTGTCCTTTACCCAAAGAGATATAGGGTCTACATGTGAATAAGTTTGAAAACTTGGCCCTTTAGGATGGTATGGTAATATGTGAAGTGGGAAACATTTATCTGTTTACACTACATGTACACTTATTTTAGGGTGGAGAATAATTGCTTGATGAGATCAGGTTATGTGTAAAAGTGGGAATGGATGAGATTATTAGGACACACACACACACATAAAAAAAAACTGGTATTTGTCATATTTTGGGTTATTGGCTTCACATTTTACCATGTTCATGTGTTAATTAAATGCATGAATATTTTCACAGCTTTAATTGGACCATGGAAGGTAAGGATGTTGCTAACCCGATGGTACTGATGAAGTAAATGCAGACTTGTTTCTTGTTTCAGGAAGAGCCCACCTGGGTTTTGAAGCTGTATCATTTTGTATTGTAGCTCAGTGAGAAAACAAGCCAGTGACAATGGACAAAACACAGGCTTGTATCATTTGTGACAAAGGTGACCAGAAGGCACAGTCTTTAGTGAAGAACCCATTATCAGATTCTGTTACCAACCTTAAGGATTTTGCTCAGAGACGGGCGAACTATGGTGAGACAAAGTGTGCACCACTTGCTGAAAAAACTTTCAGATCTTACATCCTCCGAACTAGCACAAGTGCACTATCACAAAGAATGATACAAAGTTATAGTCCGTAAAGGAATGCTGCAGAGAGCTGAAAAAAGGTTCAATGAATCATTGTCAAGTGACTCACGTGTTCGTCCAGCAAAAGTTGGCTGTCCATCTTCAACGGACAAGGAAGTTTCTGCCATTGGACGGGCTCAGAGAAGCACCTGAACTGAGCCAAAAAGCAGGTCATGTGCATTTCTTTGTGACAATCCCTATGATGGCTTTTTGCATCTTGTCCAAACTGATTCCATGGGGATGAGGTTTATGGTAGAAGTTCATGTGTCACACTTTCTGAACTCCGTTGGGAGCTTTTCAAGGTTAAGAATTTGGAAGGGGAAAAACTTCCTCCAACAGTAGGCGCTCTCAAACCACATATACAGCGTGCCAATTTCATGTCCAAGAGAGATAAAAGCTATGGGGAACCAAAACCTAACAGTTTGATCCCAGAGGGCAATGGATGGAAGATTGATGAGGATGGGAACCTTGTTCCAATACAATGTCTTGAAAACCAAGCTCCACGTACTGTACTGGAGCTAGTGAAATGTGGGTGCAAAGGTTCATGCAAACAAAAAGTGAACTCTTCATGCCACAAGAATAACCTACCATGCACAGCACTGTGCAAATGTCAGGACTGTGACAAGTTTGAAAACTGCCATGTGTGCCATGATGATGATGTTTGAATATTTGCTTCACTCGATTGACAATTTCGATGGGAGAATTTATGTATGTTTTGATGAATAAAATTGAAATTATACAAGATATTGACTTCATATTTGGTGAACCACTCACAGGTAGCAGGAGCTAAGTGCTTGGAAGATTTCATAAATTTCTAGTGAATAGTTTTTGAGAAATGATCATTTATAACAAATGGTCATGCAAGAAATCAATATCAAACCCAAAAGATGGGCATGCATATTAGGGGGTCCAAAAAAGAACCCAAAATACTTCAAAGTAAAATTGCCACTCAAACTTTTCTGAATATTGATACCCATAGCAACTATCTTAAACAAAAAAATCACTTTTGGCACTGATTTCGCACGGGCCCCAACATTAGTTACATGGGCTACCCGACTAATTAATATGTATATGTTGCATACATGAACAAGTGAAGTTCTTCAGCATCTCACCATCTCCTTTAGGGCCTCCAGACTTTTTTTTTGAGTAAATGCTTCAGGGAAGCATTAGCATGGCTAAAACCTTTCAGCTTCTGGGGGAGCTCCGCACCCCCAGACCTCCCGCCTTTTTAAAGCATTTTTCTTTTTTGTCTTTCAGATTCTGGGGGAGCTCCGCCCCACAGACCACCCTAATTACAGCCCTCTTAACCCCCTGCCACTTTATGTAAATATAAATTAGTATTCAAAGTTTCCAGCTAGTTGACAGTAGGGCTGTACAACATGGCCAAATTATCGTATCCCAATATTGTCACATCACTATGATATATGATATGACTATGATTTCACACAAAGTGCAGCAACAGCGAAAATTAAACATTCTTAAACAAAACAGTAATAATACCACACTCATTTTGCACTCATCAGTTAGGATACAGTGCCCTCCAAAAGTACTGGAACACTTGATATTTCACACATTATAATTTGTTTATGCCATTTCAAATACAATAAATACAAAAAATATAAAGAATAAAAATGTCTAAAATTATCTTCTTCAAACTCAAACTGAAAGCAAATCTCTAAAACTTAATAAAAACTGTAAACTGAGAACAAGAGATATTCAGTCCTCTACAGCCAGAACGCAGCGGTACGCCGTACTGGTTGGAAAATATACAGTCCTCTACAGCCAGAATGCAGCACTACACCATACTGGTAAGAGATATACAGTCCTCTACAGACAGAGCGCAGCAGTACACGGTACCAGTTACAAATATACAGTCCTCTACAGCCAGAATGCAGCGGTACGCCATACCGGTAAGAGATATACAGTCCTCTACAGCCAGAACACAGCGGTACACTGTACTGGTTGGAAAATATACAGTCCTCTACAGCCAGAATGCAGCACTACACCATACTGGTAAGAGATATACAGTCCTCTACAGACAGAGCGCAGCAGTACACCGTACCAGTTACAAATATACAGTCCTCTACAGCCAGAATGCAGCGGTACGCCATACCGGTAAGAGATATACAGTCCTCTACAGCCAGAACACAGCGGTACACTGTACTGGTTACAAATATACAGTCCTCAATAGCCAGAATTCAGCAGTACACTGTACTAGTTGCAAATATACAGTCCTCAATAGCCAGAACGCAGCACTACACTGTACCGGTAAGAGATATACAGTACTCAACAGCCAGAACGCAGCAGTACACTGTACTGGTTGGAAAATATACAGTCCTCTACAGCCAGAACGCAGCACTACACCATACTGGTAAGAGATATACAGTCCTCTACAGACAGAGCGCAGCAGTACACCGTACCAGTTACAAATATACAGTCCTCTACAGCCAGAATGCAGCGGTACGCCATACCGGTAAGAGATATACAGTCCTCTACAGCCAGAACACAGCGGTACACTGTACTGGTTACAAATATACAGTCCTCAATAGCCAGAATGCAGCAGTACACTGTACTAGTTGCAAATATACAGTCCTCAATAGCCAGAACGCAGCACTACACTGTACCGGTAAGAGATATACAGTCCTCTACAGACAGAGCGCAGCGGTACACCGTACCAATTACAGATATACAGTCCTCTACAGCCAGAACACAGCGGTACACTGTACTAGTTGCAAATATACAGTCCTCTACAGCCAGAATGCAACGGTACACCGTACCGGGTTTTTCAATTTTCAATTTATTTTCATTTATATAGCGCCAAATCACAACAAAGTTGCCTCAAGGTGCTTCACACAAGTAAGGTCTTCTGACTGGTAAGAGATATACAGTCCTCTAAAGACAGAATGCAGTGGTACACCGTATCGGTTACAGATATACTGTCCTCTAAAGACAGAACGCAGCGGTACACCATACGGGTTACAGATATACAGTCCTCTTAAGCCAGAATGCAGTGGTACACCATACTGCTTACAGATATACAGTCCTCCACAGACAGAACGCAGTGGTACATGTACCAGTTACAGATATACAGTCCTCTAAAGACAAAACGCAGTGGTACACATATCAGTTACAGATATACAGTCCTCCACAGACAGAACACAGTGGTACATGTACCAGTTACAGATATACAGTCCTCCACAGACAGAACGCAGTGGTACACTGTACCAGTTACAGATATACAGTCCTCTAAAGCCAGAACGCAGTGGTACACCGTACCAGTTACAGATATACAGTCCTCTAAAGACAGAACGCAGCGGTACACCATATGGGTTACAGATATACAGTCCTCTTAAGCCAGAATGCAGTGGTACACCGTACTGCTTACAGATATACAGTCCTCCACAGACAGAACGCAGTGGTACATGTACCAGTTACAGATATACAGTCCTCTAAAGACAAAACGCAGTGGTACACGTATCAGTTACAGATATACAGTCCTCCACAGACAGAACACAGTGGTACACCATACGGGTTACAGATATACAGTCCTCTTAAGCCAGAATGCAGTGGTACACCATACTGCTTACAGATATACAGTCCTCCACAGACAGAACGCAGTGGTACATGTACCAGTTACAGATATACAGTCCTCTAAAGACAGAACGCAGTGGTACACGTATCAGTTACAGATATACAGTCCTCCACAGACAGAACGCAGCGGTACACCATACGGGTTACAGATATACAGTCCTCTTAAGCCAGAATGCAGTGGTACACCGTACTGCTTACAGATATACAGTCCTCCACAGACAGAACGCAGTGGTACATGTACCAGTTACAGATATACAGTCCTCTAAAGACAACGCAGTGGTACACGTACCGGTTACAGATATACAGTCCTCTAAAGACAGAAGGCAGTGGTACACCGTACCGGTTACAGATATACAGTCCTCCACAGACAGAAAGCAGTGGTACACCGAACCGGTTACAGATATACAGTCCTCCACAGACAGAAGGCAGTGGTACACCGTACCGGTTACAGATATACAGTCCTCCACAGACAGAAAGCAGTGGTACACCGAACCGGTTACAGATATACAATCCTCTAAAACTAGAATGCAGTGGTACACTGCACCGGTAAGACATATACAGTTCTCTACAGCCAGAACGCAGCAGTATACCATACCGGTTACAGATATACAGTCCTCTACAGCCAGAATGCAACGGTACACCGTACAGGGTTTTTCAATTTTCAATTTATTTTCATTTATATAGCGCCAAATCACAACAAAGTTGCCTCAAGGCGCTTCACACAAGTAAGGTCTTCTGACCAGTAAGAGATATACAGTCCTCCACAGACAGAAGGCAGTGGTACACCGTACCGGTTACAGATATACAGTCCTCCACAGACAGAAAGCAGTGGTACACCGAACCGGTTACAGATATACAGTCCTCTACAGCCAGAATGCAGCGGTATGCAATACTGGTAAGAGATATACAGTCCTCTACACCCAGAATGCAGTGGTACACCATACCGGGTTTTTCAATTTTCAATTTATTTTCATTTATATAGCGCCAAATCACAACAAAGTTGCCTCAAGGTGCTTCACACAAGTAAGGTCTTCTGACCGGTAAGAGATATACAGTCCTCTAAAGACAGAACACAGCGATACACCATACGGGTTACAGATATACAGTCCTCTAAAGCCAGAATGCAGTGGTACACCGTACCAGTTACAGAAATACAGTCCTCTAAAGACAGAACGCAGCGGTACACCATACGGGTTACAGATATACAGTCCTCTTAAGCCAGAATGCAGTGGTACACCATACGGGTTACAGATATACAGTCCTCTTAAGCCAGAATGCAGTGGTACACCATACGGGTTACAGATATACAGTCCTCTTAAGCCAGAATGCAGTGGTACACCGTACCGGTTACAGATATACAGTCCTCTAAAGACAGAAGGTAGTGGTACACTGTACCGGTTACAGATATACAGTCCTCTAAAGACAGAACGCAGTGGTACACGTACCGGTTACGGATATACAGTCCTCTAAAGACAGAAGGCAGTGGTACACCGTATCGGTTACAGATATACAGTCCTCTAAAGACAGAACGCAGCGGTACACCATACGGGTTACAGATATACAGTCCTCTTAAGCCAGAATGCAGTGGTACACCGTACTGCTTACAGATATACAGTCCTCCACAGACAGAACGCAGTTGTACACGTACCGGTTACAGATATACAGTCCTCTAAAGACAGAATGCAGTGGTACACCGTATCGGTTACAGATATACAGTCCTCTAAAGACAGAACACAGCGATACACCATACGGGTTACAGATATACAGTCCTCTAAAGCCAGAATGCAGTGGTACACCGTACCAGTTACAGATATACAGTCCTCTTCAGACACAATGCAGCGGTACACCATACGGGTTACAGATATACAGTCCTCTTAAGCCAGAATGCAGTGGTACACCGTACTGCTTACAGATATACAGTCCTCCACAGACAGAACGCAGTGGTACACCATACCGGTTACAGATATACAGTCCTCTAAAGACAGAAGGCAGTGGTACACTGTACCGGTTACAGATATACAGTCCTCTAAAGACAGAACGCAGTGGTACACGTACCGGTTACAGATATACAGTCCTCTAAAGACAGAAGGCAGTGGTACACCGTATCGGTTACAGATATACAGTCCTCTAAAGACAGAACGCAGCGGTACACCATACGGGTTACAGATATACAGTCCTCTTAAGCCAGAATGCAGTGGTACACCGTACTGCTTACAGATATACAGTCCTCCACAGACAGAACGCAGTGGTACACGTACCGGTTACAGATATACAGTCCTCTAAAGACAGAAGGCAGTGGTACACCGTACCGGTTACAGATATACAGTCCTCTAAAGACAGAAGGCAGTGGTACACGTACCGGTTACAGATATACAGTCCTCTAAAGACAGAAGGCAGTGGTACACCGTATCGGTTACAGATATACAGTCCTCTAAAGACAGAACACAGCGATACACCATACGGGTTACAGATATACAGTCCTCTTAAGCCAGAATGCAGTGGTACACCATACGGGTTACAGATATACAGTCCTCTTAAGCCAGAATGCAGTGGTACACCGTACTGCTTACAGATATACAGTCCTCCACAGACAGAACGCAGTGGTACACCGTACCGGTTACAGATATACAGTCCTCTAAAGACAGAAGGTAGTGGTACACTGTACCGGTTACAGATATACAGTCCTCTAAAGACAGAATGCAGTGGTACACGTACCGGTTACGGATATACAGTCCTCTAAAGACAGAAGGCAGTGGTACACCGTATCGGTTACAGATATACAGTCCTCTAAAGACAGAATGCAGCGGTACACCATACGGGTTACAGATATACAGTCCTCTTAAGCCAGAATGCAGTGGTACACCGTACTGCTTACAGATATACAGTCCTCCACAGACAGAATGCAGTGGTACACGTACCGGTTACGGATATACAGTCCTCTAAAGACAGAAGGCAGTGGTACACCGTACCGGTTACAGATATACAGTCCTCTAAAGACAGAAGGCAGTGGTACACCGTACCGGTTACAGATATACAGTCCTCTAAAGACAGAAGGCAGTGGTACACGTACCGGTTACAGATATACAGTCCTCTAAAGACAGAAGGCAGTGGTACACCGTACCGGTTACAGATATACAGTCCTCTAAAGACAGAAGGCAGTGGTACACGTACCGGTTACAGATATACAGTCCTTTAAAGCCAGAATGCAGTGGTACACGTACCGGTTACGGATATACAGTCCTCTAAAGACAGAAGGCAGTGGTACACCGTACCGGTTACAGATATACAGTCCTCTAAAGACAGAAGGCAGTGGTACACCGTACCGGTTACAGATATACAGTCCTCTAAAGACAGAAGGCAGTGGTACACCGTACCGGTTACAGATATACAGTCCTCTAAAGACAGAAGGCAGTGGTACACGTACCGGTTACAGATATACAGTCCTCTAAAGACAGAAGGCAGTGGTACACCGTACCGGTTACAGATATACAGTCCTCTAAAGACAGAAGGCAGTGGTACACGTACCGGTTACAGATATACAGTCCTTTAAAGCCAGAATGCAGCGGCTCTTTATAACTGGAGAGGAAAGAAAGAGGAACTTCCAGCAACAACAGCCAAAAAAAGGTACGCTGCTTTGTGTCCGTTTCCGGTTACTTTTGCATTTTTAAAGAGCTGGAAGTGACACCAAATACTCAGTACTCAGACAATACTCATGTCAATACTTATGACACCAATTGGAGATGCGTTTAGGAGTGGACGAATGGTGCGCTTTTCTGCCTTCTGAATTAGCACCTTGCACACAAACGTGCGTCTTGTGCAGAATCAGGGGGAGGAAGGCAAAAAAAAAAAAGCTTTGTGAAGCTGCTGATCTTCTGACTGTGCTCTGCAGGAGCCCTTTCAATTTTAGACCAGTTTTACGGGGGGGCTTTGTCAGAGGGGCACATTCAACCCGGGCAAAAAAAGACAAAGATTTGACATCTTAATTGATTTATTTTTATTTTCATTAACCATTGTAACCAAGTGAATGGTTCAAAATATCAGATTTGAGAAACAAATATAAAAAAGCATAACATTTTACAGACTGTATTGACTTGAGAAAATAATCAGCAGATGAATTGATAATGAAAATAAGTGTTCGGTGCAGCCTTGGTTCAGTTTCTCAGTCCAACATTATAAAAATATATTGGCTGCTCGACTATTACAGAAACTGTATTCTGCTGTTTTGGTGATTTCTGGCAAACTGATCAACAAATGAGTCCAGACTCAGTGCCTTTGTCCTCCGAGACTCGATGCTCTGCTTAATCTCTTATGGTTCATGGTGGATCTGAGGCATGTTTTCACAAGTTTTAACTTAGAAAAACTCCTTTCACAAGACGTAGCACTCACTGGGATCACAACTGCTATTTTACAGTGTCTGTGTTGCTCAAAAACATTACTTCATGTGGCTCAATGAACCGTACTGGAGGGTCTCTGCATCCTAGTCTGTATCTTCCTGTCTGTATTTTGGAGAAATGTTCTCCAAAGTAAATGTAAATTTGATGAATACATGAAAATGATCAACAGAATGTGCCGTCCGTGACGTGTTGAGGTAGATTTTAGTGCATTGGACAAACGTTATCATTTGTGATTAGCCTACTATGTCTTTAATATCTTTAATATGATGCCAACACACGAAGCGTGCTAGCAAAAAAAAAAATTTCCTGCTGAGTTGTGATACGCAGACTGTCGCGGTAAGAAACTCGAAACACTGGATTTGATCATGGAAAATTTTCATCTGCGATTGTCAGTCTGGATAATGTATCTGCATTTCCATGTTGTTCTGACGGTTTGTACCTGATCTCGTAGGACTATGCAGCTAAACTCAAAGACTTTCTCTGCATCCTCACTGCTGCTAGCAGCGGTACGCCTGTTTTTGGACCTAAGAGTTTTAATAAAGGTTTGTGATCAGTCATCAGAGTGAACTTGTGTCCAAACAAGGGCTCATTAAACTTCATTACTTCAAAAAGTAAGTAAGTGTGTGAGCAGTTTTTCTCTGCTTCCGTGAGCATTCTGGAATCAAAACTAAGTGGCTTTTCACTTCAATCTGGCAATTGGTGAGGGATCAGTGCACCGACACCTACTGGTGAAGCCAGATCTGGGTTGAAATGTACTAAGACTTTGTTTGAAATCAGCTGTTTTTTAGCTTCCCCAAAAGCCTTTTGACATGATTCTGTCCACTCCCATTTGACGTCTTTGCATAGCAACCCAGTCATTGGCACTATCAGTGTAGACAAATGTGGTATGAACTTCCCATTGTATCTCAACAGAGAGAGCAAAGACCTTAACTCAGTTACATTACTTGGGATCACGGCCTTCATTTTCATTTTTCATTTCGTTTATACGGTCACAACTGTTGTGAGGTCACAACTATTAAAACTGAAGAACTTGTTTGTTTTAAAAACATTATTAGTTCTTCATAAAGCCAAACTTGTTTTTGTTACCAAGTAGTCTGCAAACACTTCTCACTGTAAATAGTGAGACAAGCCGAAGAAGATATGACTTTAAAACCCCTTTTGCTAGAACTACACTGAAGCAAATGTGTGTTTCAGTGGCGGGTGTGAAACAATGGAATTCTATGGAAAATCATTTAAAATGTTGTTCAAATGTCTTTCTATTTAAATGTTTGTACAAACAGAAAATACTAAAACTGTATGAAAATCCAAATGAATAGAGCTAAAAAAAGAAGACAAAAAGAGAGGAAAAAAGAAAAAAAAAGGAAAAAAATGCTCGTTGATATGTATTCTTATAATGGAACACAAAGGTGAGGCTGTCGAAATTTGTGTTGAAACAAGAATGGGGTAGGAGATAAGATGTTTTTCTTCATCCTATTCCTGTTCTTCTTTACATGGAATGTGTTATTATTTTGCACACTGTAAAGTGCAATTTTTCTTGTTTTTCTTTTTTTTTTATTCATTACCATGGAAAAAAGAATAAATGAAATGAAATATTGTGCCAAATCACAACAAAGTTGCCTCAAGGCACTTCACACAAGTAAGGTCTAACCTTACCCAACCCCCAGAGCAAGAACACGGGTGACAGTGGTTAAAAAAAAAAAAAAAAAAACTCCCTCTGATGATTTGAGAAAGAAACCTGCTTAGGTCATACTATACTATAAAACACATTTTTAACAATACAGAGGAACATCAAATTTTTGAGAATTATTAAGTCCACGCAGGTGTCCAGAACAACACCAGTTGTTTGGGGAGGGGGATTGGATCTTCAGATCCAGTCTTTGACCACAGTCCATTTTACAACTGCCGTAGTCGACCTTCATTTGCACTCATGGGTGTAGCCGCACAGGCGTCCGCACCACAGGCAGGGGCAGTCCACACCGTCAGTGGACCCCTACATGAAGACCACAGCATGCAGCACCCGCCTCAAGTCTTCCACCTCACAGTCCATCCGTGCACTTCACTTCAGATCCATCCATCGTTCTTACCTCGGACAGAGAAAATAGGAGCAGAACCAGTCGGCTGAAAAAAAAAAAAAAAAAAAAACACACCTAAGGTGTAATTCATCAGCAGTAAATCAACAGGAAAACAGAGAAATTACTAAGGTGATCACCGGCCGCTCGGCTTAAGCTTCACAAACAGATTTAGATTAAGGGGAGGGTGAGACCTGTTCATTTGCTAATAAAATGACTTTTAAAAGATAGGAAGCATAGTACCATACTATGCCAGCATGCTAGCCATACGAAAGGGAAAATAAGTGCATCTTAAGTCTGGACTTGAAAGTCTCTACAGAATCTGACTGTTTTATTAACACAGGGAGATCATTCCACAGAACAGGGACACGATAAGAGAAAGCTCTATGACCTACAGACTTTTTATTCACCCTAGGGACACAAAGTAGTCCTGCACCCTGAGAACACAGAGCCCGGGCCAGTACGTAGGGTTTAATTAGGTCAGCTAGGTAGGGAGGTGCCAGTCTGTGAACAATTTTATAAGTTAGTAACAGAACCTTAAAATCTGATCTCACTAGGACAGGAAGCCAGTGAAAAGATTCCAAAATGGGTGTAATGTGGTCAAACTTTCTGCTTCATGTCAAAAGTTTGGCTGCAGCATTTTGAACCAGTTGGAGAGCCCTAACGCTGGACTGTGGTAAACCAGAAAATAGAGCATTGCAGTAGTCCAATCTAGAAGAGACAAGTGCATGAATCAGGGTCTTAGCATCAGCCATAGACAGGATGGGACGAATCTTTACTATATTTTGCAGGTGGAAGAAAGCAGTCCTCATAATATCTCTAATGTAGAGCTCAAAGGACATCATAGGATTAAAAATAAACCCCAAGATTCCTCACTTTTTCAGTGTGATGTATGACACACGAGCCTAGGCTAAGCATTAGCTGGTCAAATTGATGGTGATGTCTCGACCAAGAACCATCATTTCAGTCTTTGCAATAGTCTCACACTTTTCTTGCATAGGATGGATTCCCTCTGCATCAATCATGTGTCCTAAATAAGACAAGCTGTGCTGGAAAAAGGCACATTTGTCTTTGTTAACACAAAGGTTATGATTTTGCAGCCTTTTCAGAACTTCCTCCAAGTTTTGCAAGTGTGTTTACTTTATACAGGCCTATGTGAGTATTGATTAAGTACTGTTTTGAACCTTCCTCCAGTTCTACTTGTTGATATGCTTGTGACAAATCTAATTTTGTAAATGTGTCACCTCCTGCCAACTTTGTGAACATGTCTTGTGGTGTTGGAATGGGGTACTGATCTAGCTCCAACCAAGGGTTTATGGACACTTTGTTGTCACCACATATCAGAGTTATCCACTTTTGGTATGTTTACAGTGGGTGCAGCCCACTCACTATAGCTAATGGCTGTGATAACGCCTTCTGTTTCTACTTTGGTTAACTGGGCTTCCACTGCATCTTTTAGTGCATAAGGCACTGTGGAAATCTCGTTGTAGTGACAATGATAATAAAGCTATCCATCCATCCATCCACGGGGCGAGGTTTACAGAATTTGGGAATGGCCCCCAGTGCAACATATAGTTTAGCTTTGATGCCTTTTACTTTTCCCAGGTTAGGTTGGAACACCTCTGGATATCTCCCACAAAGCTCTTCTACACTCTCTGGAGCCTCTCGGTTTACAAAAGACCAATCCAATTTTAATCTTTCAATCCAATCTCTTCCCATTAAGGTTGGACCAGATCCTTTTACCACAAACAAAGTTAGTGTACGACTGTTTCCCTGCCATTTTACCACCACTTGCAGGTGCCCTTTAACCTTCAGTTCTTGTTTGCTGTAGGTTCTCAAATCATAACTGGTTTGTACAAGTTTAACCTTGTAAAACCTGCATTTATACAGTGCCTCAGAAATATAATAGATACGGCTGCTCCAGTATCAACCTCCATGTTCATTTGTTTACCATTTACCTGCACATATACATAGTAAGGTTTAATCACACCACCAGTTTCAATTCAATTTCATCCAGACCTTTGTTTTTACCTTCCCTGGTTTTTATATCAAGGTCTAGTTTGGATGTGACCTTGAGTATTTCAGATGAATAAAGCTGAAGATCTCTCGCCTCCTCTCATGAAGCTGTCGGGGTGTTGACTTCAGTCTCACATGAGTCCTCCTGATTGCGATCATCACTCTGCTTCGCTGTCGTCAGATGATTGATCCACTTGGGCTGTCTGGCGCCTTTATTTTCCAGGCGGGAACGATCTTCCACTTCTTGTCATGCGCGGCACACCCTGGCAATGTTCCATTTCTTGTTGCAGCTCGGGCACTCCGCCTCTTTAAAATGGCAGTCGCTTTAGCACGGTTTTCTACTTTCCTCTTTCTTGGGAAAAGCTATCTTGAAAATGGCATTGGTTTTCAGGGACTTTTATGACCACTGATTTGCATTTTGCTTTGCGACTTTGTGTGTCAGGCCCATTTTATAAACTCCCGTGAACATTAATTGTTTTGTGTGGGCGCCATTTAACATTCTCCACCTTGGTTCTACTGTGGCAACCCTGAGTAAATGTTGATTTGGTAAATTTGGAGTAAATTTGGAGTAAATTTGATTTTACGCCGGCTGCCCTTCCTGACATTACACAGAGAAATATGGAAATATGGCAGGCACACTAACCAACCACTTGGATGAAGCTGTTTGTGTTTTGAGAAGGAAAATATCAGTTTTCCTTGCTTTTAATTCTTGGACACTTTGGGTTTTGGGTTAATCAGATTTCAGCCATTTTGGGTCTATATGATCACATGTTTAAATCCTGATGTAGTGAATCATCTTAAAGTGTAGGTGACACCAAAAAATCTGCACAAATAATCACTAAAAATGATGAAATGTTGATATTTTAAAAATCCTGAACATTAAAAGTTGATGATAAGTGTGCAGATGGAGGATAAACAACAGCTGTCTGAAGCCTGCGCTCTATTTCAGCCATCAGTCACGACCATATTGTTGCTACGTCATCACCAAAACGGGACCTCCTGATTCAAGCCCAAATCAATTGTACACGGCAGAAGTCGAGCTGTTTTCAGATGATTTTTTTTCTAGTGTTTATTCATGTGGCACCAGGACACCCTGAACCGGAGGTCGATGATCGACTTTGTAGTCGTATCATCTGACCTTCGGCCACATGTCTCGGACACTCGAGTGAAGAGAGGGGCAGAGCTGTCCACCCGGTGGTGGATGCCGGAAGTAAGGGATGCCGTCAAGCTGAAGAAGGAGTCCTACTTATCTTTGTTGGTAGGTGGGACCCCGGAGGTAGCTGACAGGTACCGGCAGGCCAAGCGTGCCACAGCCCGTGCGGTCACAGAGGCAAAAACTCGGGTCTGGGAGGAGTTCAAGGAGGCCATGGAGGAGGACTATCGGTCGGCCTCAAAGAGAAGGAATACTTCGAGGATCTCCTCAATCCCATCGTCACGTCTTCCAAGGAGGAAGCAGAGACTGGGGACTCAGAGACGGACTCGTCATTACCCAGGCCGAAGTCACTGAGGTGGTTAGAAAGCTCCTCGGTGGCAAGGCTCCTGGGGTGGATGAAGTCTGTCCTGAGTACCTTAAGTCTCTGGATGTTGTGGGACTGTCTTGGCTGACACACCTCCGCAACATCGCATGGCGATCGGGGACAGTGCCTCTGGATTGGCAGACCGGGGTGGTGGTCCCTCTGTTTAAGAAGGGGGACCGGAGGATGTGTTCCAACTATAGGGGGATCACACTCCTCAGCCTCCCCAGTAAGGTCTATTCCAGAGTACTGGAGAGGAGAATTCGACCAATGGTCGAACCTCGGATTCAGGAGGAGCAGTGTGGTTTTCGTCCTGGTCACGGCACACTGGACCAGCTTTACACGCTCCATTGGGTGCTTGAGGGTTCATGGGAGTTTGCCCAACCAGTCCACATGTGTTTTGTGGATCTGGAGAAGGCGTTCGACCGTGTCCCTCGGGGCACCCTGTGGGGGGTGCTCCGGGAGTACGGGGTCCAGGGTCCTTTGCTAAGGGCTATCCGGTCCCTGTACGACTGCAGCAGGAGCTTGGTTCGCATTGCTGGTAGTAAGTCAAAACTGTTTCCAGTGTACGTTGGCCTCCGCCAGGGCTGCCCTTTGTCATCGGTTCTGTTCATTATTTTATGGACAGAATTTCTAGGCGCAGCCAGGGTGTAGAGGGGGTCTGGTTTGGGAACCACAGAATCTCGTCTCTGCTGTTTGCGGAAGATGTGGTTCTGTTGGCTTCGTCAAATCAGGTCCTTCAGCGTGCACTGGGGCGGTTTGCAGCCGAGTGTGAAGTGTCCGGGATGAAAATCAGCACCTCCAAATCCGAGGCCATGGTTCTCGACTGGAAAAAGGTGCTTTACCCTCTTCAGGTCGGTGGAGTGTCCTTGCCTCAAGTGGAGGAGTTTATGTTCACGAGTGAGGGACGGATGGAGCGTGAGATTGATAGACAGATCGGTGCAGCATCTGCAGTGATGCGGTCGCTGTATCGGACCGTCATGGTGAAGAGAGAGCTGATTAGGGGGGCAAGGCTTTCGATTTACAGATCGATCTACGTTCCGATCCTCACCTATGGTCATGAGATTTGGCTCATGACCGAAAGAACGAGATCGCGAGTACAAGCGAAGATGAGTTTCCTCCGCAGGGTGGCTGGGCGCTCCCTTAGCCATAGGGTGAGGAGCTCGGTCACTCGGGAGGAGCTCGGAGTCGAGCCGCTGCTCCTCCACATCAAAAGGAGTCAGTTGAGGTGGCTCGGGCATCTTTTCCGGATGCCCCCTGGACGCCTCGCTGGAGAGGTGTTCCTGGCACATCCCATTGGGAGGAGGCCCCGGGGAAGACCCAGGACATGCTGGAGGGACTACATCTCTCGGCTGGCTTGGGAACGCCTTGAGGTTCCCCCGGAGGAGCTGGGGAAGGTGTGTGTGGATCGAGAAGTCTGGGTGGCTTTGCTTGAGCTGCTGCCCCCGTGAACCGACTCCGGATAAAGTGGAAGAAAATGGATGGATGGATGGATGGATGGATGGATGGGAATTGTGTGTTTCAGTGATGTGCATTAACAGTTTTGAAAAAGTGTTTAAGGTTCTGACAAACGGGTCATAGCGGTTGTAAAAAACTGTAATGAGAGGGGTGTGTGAAGCATCAGTTGCAAAAAATGATGAGACACAAGGTCAGCCTCGTGGAAGAAGGGTGAGGATGCGTGGAGGAAGAGTATAGAACCAGGGAAGAAGAGGTCAACCACATAGGCAGATTCCTGATTAAATCAGGCAACAATTGTGGATCATGTTGTCAATCACGGCCTCACAATGGCTGAGGCTGGTCGAAGGGTGTAACCAAATGTTTGGAGAACCACTGTCAATTCAGTCATACAAACATTTCGTTGGGAGAACAGATGAGAATATTGTAATTGAGAGTAATTCAGCACTAACCAATTTGCTGTGCACTACTGCCATACATGAGGCTTGCATTGGGACATAACCATGTAACATTTTACATGTAGACTTACAACTTTATTGTAGCATAGATTTGGTGTGGTATATTGTGTTGTAGTGTCATAATGTAGAACAGTATTGGCGTAGTATAGTACTGTAAAGATTTGCCATATTTACTATAGTTTTATTCTGCACCACACAGGACTACAAGACAACCTTGCAGAGGTGGAAGAGGTCCCCTTTTTACTCTGCAGCAAGAAGAAGGCATTTGTGCAATGGTGGTTGTAAACAATGCCATAAGACTGAGAGAAATACAAAGTGCGGTGCTAGAAAATCAAATCAAAAATCAAATCAATTTTATTTATATAGCGCCAAATCACAACAACAGTTGCCCCAAGGCGCTCTATATTGTAAGGCAAAAGCCATACAATAATGACAGAAAAACCCCAACGGTCAAAATGACCCCCTATGAGCAAGCACTTGGCGACAGTGGGAAGGAAAAACTCCCTTTTAACAGGAAGAAACCTCCAGCAGAACCAGGCTCAGGGAGGGGCAGTCTTCTGCTGGGACTGGTTGGGGCTGAGGGGAGAGAACCAGGAAAAAGACATGCTGTGGAAGACAGCAGAGATCAATCACTAATGATTAAATGCAGAGTGGTGCATACAGACCAAAAAGAGAAAGAAACACTCAGTGCATCATGGGAACCCCCCCAGCAGTCTAAGTCTATAGCAGCATAACTAAGGGATGGTTCAGGGTCACCTGATCCAGCCCTAACTATAAGCTTTAGCAAAAAGGAAAGTTTTAAGCCTAATCTTAAAAGTAGAGAGGGTGTCTGTCTCCCTGATCCGAATTGGGAGCTGGTTCCACATGAGAGGAGCCTGAAAGCTGAAGGCTCTGCCTCCCATTCTACTCTTAAAAACCCTAGGAACTACAAGTAAGCCTGCAGTCTGAGAGCAAAGCACTCTGTTGGGGTGATATGGTACTATGACGTCCCTAAGATAAGATGGGACCTGATTATTCAAAACCTTATAAGTAAGAAGAAGAATTTTAAATTCTATTCTAGAATTAACAGGAAGCCAATGAAGAGAGGCCAGTATGGGTGAGATATGCTCTCTCCTTCTAGTCCCTGTCAGTACTCTAGCTGCAGCATTTTGAATTAACTGAAGGCTTTTCAGGGAACTTTTAGGACAACCTGATAATAATGAATTACAATAGTCCAGCCTAGAGGAAATAAATGCATGAATTAGTTTTTCAGCATCACTCTGAGACAAGACCTTTCTAATTTTAGAGATATTGCACAAATGTAAAAAAGCAGTCCTACATATTTGCTTAATATGCGCATTGAAGGACATATCCTGATCAAAAATGACTCCAAGATTTCTCACAGTATTACTAGAGGTCAGGGTAATGCCATCCAGAGTAAGGATCTGGTTAGACACCATGTTTCTAAGATTTGTGGGGCCAAGTACAATAACTTCAGTTTTATCTGAATTTAAAAGCAGGAAATTAGAGGTCATCCATGTCTTTATGTCTGTAAGACATTCCTGCAGTTTAATTAATTGGTGTGTGTCCTCTGGCTTCATGGATAGATAAAGCTGGGTATCATCTGCGTAACAATGAAAATTTAAGCAATGCTGTCTAATAATACTGCCTAAGGGACATGTATAAAGTGAATAAAATTGATCCTAGCACAGAACCTTGTGGAACTCCATAATTAACCTTAGTCTGTGAAGACGATTCCCCATTTACATGAACAAATTGTAATCTATTAGATAAATATGATTCAAACCACCGCAGCGCAGTGTCTTTAATACCTATGGCATGCTCTAATCTCTGTAATAAAATTTTATGGTCAACAGTATCAAAAGCAGCACTGAGGTCTAACAGAACAAGCACAGAGATGAGTCCACTGTCTGAGGCCATAAGAAGATCATTTCTAACCTTCACTAATGCTGTTTCTGTACTATGATGAATTCTGAAAATGGGAAACCTGACTGAAACTCTTCAAATAGACCATTCCTCTGCAGATGATCAGTTAGCTGTTTTACAACTACCCTTTCAAGAATTTTTGAGAGAAAAGGAAGGTTGGAGATTGACCTATAATTAGCTAAGATAGCTGGGTCAAGTGATGGCTTTTTAAGTAACGGTTTAATTACTGCCACCTTAAAAGCCTGTGGTACATAGCCAACTAATAAAGATAGATTGATCATATTTAAGATCAAACCATTAAATAATGGTAGGGCTTCCTTGCGCAGCCTGGTAGGAATGGGGTCTAATAGACATGTTGATGGTTTGGAGGAAGTAACTAATGAAAATAACTCAGACAGAACAATCGGAGAGAAAGAGTCTAACCAAATACCGGCATCACTGAAAGCAGCCAAAGATAACGATACGTCTTTGGGATGGTTATGAGTAATTTTTTCTCTAATAGTTAAAATTTTATTAGCAAAGAAAGCCATGAAGTCATTACTAGTTAAAGTTAAAGGAATACAAAAATGACAACTTTTTTGGAAATATTCATTCCATATCAATTGCAACTATAGACCGAGTCTTCAGAAGGACTGAAATGTACATGAAACAACTGTACAATGTGCCCATGCACATAAATTCCCAAAGGGAATTCATGTTTGTTGTAAATATTTTATTGTTTTATTTTTTCTTTTGCACAATGCTGTGAACACATTACAGTAGAATTGCAAAGGGCATATACTGTAAAGTAAAATGTGAAAAATGCATATTCAGTGTCTTGTAAAAAGTTTACTTTAGTTTTCAAAATGCCATAAATGGTATATAATGCAGCCTTGAGCATTTTCAAGTAAAAATACCAAAATTTATTTTGTATTAGGAAACAATTCCAGAGTGAACTGTCACAATGAAAACATGTTCAAGCCATTTGACTTGATTGTTCAAAGATGCTGGTGTCAGGACTTGACATTTTGACATCAATGACCCTTTCGTTGAAATAAATACTTGCTTTTGAAGAATGAACTACCTATTTTGAGCAAGTGACTTGCCTTTGAGGGATGGACAACCTATTTTGATCAAGTGACTCACTTTTGCAGGTTATCTACTATGTTTTGCAGCTTGCACTAATTGTTTTGAGAAACACCTGTGCAAATGTAAATTGTGTGGTGAGAAATGCACCAAAGCGACTGAGAAAAACTGTAAATTGGGCTAGTGATTGATTCAGTTGTGATCAAATGAAATGGGTTTGTGATCAATTGAATCGTGATCAATTGAATCGGGTTTGTGACTGATTTAATTGAGTTTGTGATCGAATGAATCAGGTTTGTGATCGATTGAATCATGTTTGCGATTGACTGAATAGTGATCAACTGAATCATGTTTGTGATCGATTGAAGCATTATTGATTGAATCGGTTTGTGATAGATTGAATCAGGTTGGTGATCAATGGAATCATGATCGATTGAATCAGGTTTGTGATCGATTGAATCGTGATCGATTGAAGCGTGTTTGTGATTGATTGAATCATGTTGATAAGGACAGTGCCCCTGAGCAGGTCATCCTTATCCTGATTGTTCACTGATTGTTTTCCTTTGTCTTTAGGTAAACGTTTTAATTTATGTCTCATAATTTTTGATTTTTTGGCCATTTTTCAGACTATGAATGATAACACAAAAACTTTTTTTCACTCATGGTTAGTGGTTGAGTGATGCCATTTATTGTCAAACAACTGTGTTGACTCTTTTTAAATCATAATGACAACAGAAACTACCCAAATGACCCTGATCAAAGGTTTACATACCCTGGTGATTTTGCCTGATAACATGCACACAAGTACACAAACGGGTTTGAATGGCTACAAAAGGTAACCATCCTCACCTGTAATCTGTTTGCTTGTAATCAGTGTGTGTATAAAAGGTCAGTGAGTTTCTGGGCTCCTGACAGACCCTTGCATCTTTCATCCAGTGCTGCACTGACAATTCTGGTTTATGAGTCATAGGGAAAGGGAAACTGTATAGAACAGGAAAGGGATATAAAAAGATATCCGAGGGACTGAGAATGCCAATCATCAGTGTTCAAACTGTAATTAAGACGTGGAAAATGAGGGATGCTGTTGGAACCAAACCACAGTCAGGTAGACCAACAAAAATCTTAACAACAACTGCCAGGAAAATTGTTCATTATGCAAAGAAAATCCCACCAATAACTTCAGCTGAAATACAGGACTCTCTGAAATAAAGTGGTGTGGCTGTTTCAAGACGCATAATAAGGAGGCACTTGAAGAAAAATGGGCTTCATGGTCGAGTCATCAGAAGAAAGCCATCACTACACAAATACCACAAAGTATCCTGCTTACAGTATGCCAAACAGCACAGAGAACAAAGTCATTTGGAGTGACGAGACCAAAATATAACTTTTTGGCCACAGCCATAAACGTTACATTTGGAGAGGAGTCAACAAAGCCTATGATGAAAGGTACACCCTTCCAACTGTGAAACACGGAGGTGGATCATTGATGTTTTTGGGATGTGTGAGCTACACAGACACAGGAAACTTGGTCAAAATTGATGGCAGGATGAATGCAGCATGTTATCAGAAAATACTGGAGGAAAATTTGTACTCATCAGCCCGGAAGCTGCGCATGGGATGTACGTGGACATTCCAACATGAAACGATCCAAAACACGAGGCCAAGTTGACCTGTTATTGGCTACAGCAGAATAAAGTGAAGGTTCTGGAGTGACCATGTCAGTCTTCTGGCCTCAGTATCATTGAGCCACTCTGGGGAGATCTCAAACATCAAACCACTGAAGGTTGACATCAGATATGAAGGTTACAGCTGGGATCACTGAATATCTCTGCAAGTTACCACATCAGTCATGGGAACCCTGCTACCAGAGCCGTCCAGCATCCAGCCAGGAGGATCAGCGTTTTCTTGGTGCCCACCCTCATGACCCGTCTGAGGTTTGGACCTGGGTGCCGCTGTCCATTGGACAAACCCTCAGAACTCCATCATCCAGACTCAGGATTTGTGGTGTCTTATTTTTCAGAGATCACACAGGAAAAAAATCACTAAAGTGCCCTCAAGTGACGTTGTTAATCCCCAAGTTGCTCTTGGCATGCAGCGGGATAACTTTCACTGCAGTGCGCTCATATCAGTGTGTACATGGGTACGTATGTGTGCGTGCTCCTATGACCCTGTATTTTAACGCCGTGACCAGGACTGACTGAACAAGTTTGCAAAAACAAAGTTATTTTTATCTCTAACTTACTGGGCTACAAAGTGACTTTGTCAAAATTTCAGCACATCACAAAGTGTTTGGAACACAGTGTCTCAACAGGAAGCTCAGGCATGCAGAAAACACCAATCATTTTCTCCAGCCTCACACTTTATGGTGCAGCTTCCAAAAGGTAACAGAAGAAACTGTTCTTCAGTACACTGAGGACCCAAGCTGCTTCAGATGTGTTCTTCAGGGGAAAGGTCACAGCTGATATTTTCCAAGAAGACTTGAGGCTGTAGTTGCTGCCAAAAGTGCATCAATAAAGTATTGCGTAAAGGCTGTGAGTACTTATGTACATGTTATTTTTTTTCATTCATTCATTCAACTTCTACCGCTTAGTACATTTAAGGGTCGCGGGGGGCTGGATCCTATCCCAGCAGCCATAGAGTGCATGGCGAGGTACACCCAGGACAGGATGCCAGTCTGTCGCAGGGCCACAAACAGACAAACAAACACAGGCACACCCACATACACACCTATGGACAATTTAAAGATTCCAATCCACCTAACCCGCATGTCTTTGGATGTGGGAGGAAACCGGAGCACCCAGAGGAAACCCATGCAAACCCGGGGAGAACATGCAAACTCCACACAGAAAGGCCACGGGAATTGAACCCACGACCTTCTCGCTGTGAGGCAACAGTGCTAACCACTAACCACCGTGCTGTCTGTACATGTGATTTTAATAAATTTTAATTTATTTCCAAAATAAATAAACAAATCTTTTTTTTTCATGTTGTCATTATGGGGTGTTGTGTGTAGAATTTTTGGGGGAAAATGAATTTCATCTATTTTGGAATGAAGCTGTGACATAACAAAATATGGAAAAAGTGAAGCACTGTGCAAACTTTCTGGATGCACTTTAAGTTTTCAGTGACTGATTTTAGCAGTTAGCTTGAAAAGCCAACATCAGTAAAGCTTCATTTTAGCATTAGCCATGTTTAACGCCACATGTGAACTGTAATATCATTATAATTTATAACATCATTCCTATTGTCTCATCACAGTCAACATGAACATCTCCAACTTCAAACCCACTGTTTGGTTCCTTTAATTTCGTCCGTCTCGGACCGTGACTGGCTAACCCGTGACACCGCCCATGGCTCGACTCCACCACCTTCCTGTGGTGATTATTATCAATTTTTAAAAGTAATTTTCTCATCAGAATGTTTCCTCTTCAGTGGCAGGACAACGCTCAGGTGATGTTGATAGCGCTCATTATTTGTTTCCATTTGCGCAGCTCTTTGGACGCCCTGACACCTACACCACCCTACAAGAGCCCTACCTTTAACCCCTTTTTGAACAATGCTTTTAATAGCTTTAATAGCTCTTGTGGTGAAGACTTTGGTCAAATCTTCTGTCTGACTCGGACATGGTTTGTGACCCACTCATAAACACTCCTGAAGTTGGTTGTCTGCACAATGAGCTCAAATCCACCATTTAATTTGTGTCAGTGTCCAAATAGTTCTGAGCCTTGCTGGATGTCCATGTTGGAAACGTGCGCGCTGAAGAAACCTGTCCAGAATGTGCCTCCGCGGCCTGCGGGCACAGGATGGGCGGTCAGCTCCCGGATTAAGTCCCTGTCTTCAGAGTTAAACTAACTCCGGTCAGCAGGTTAAGTCCCGCCGCTACCCGCCAGCCGCCAGTTTGACACCACTATTGGAGACAGATTTGTTGAATAGAAGGGGGCGGGGGTAGAAGAGAGCGGCGCTGATTGAAGTGACGTCTGGACCTTGGAGTGGGCGGGGCCGAGCAGTGACGCGCCCCCCCCGGTCCTTATAAAGGGGGTCAGCGTAACGGACTGCAGGACTTCAGTTTAGTGCAGCTCCTCTGGTTTGTCTCCTCTCCTCTTGTCTCGGTTCAGTTCCTTCGTGTTTGCCGTCCCGCACCGTGCGTGTGCGCGCGCCCCTGTTACCGTGAGTTGGTCCTGTGCGTAACCGTCCGGTTTCATGCGATTCTTCAGACTCACATTTAAGTGTTTCGTGGACTGTTTCTGAAGGTCGGTGATCCAGGTTTCCTCTGATCCGATTTAGTTTCTTAACAGATTCTTTTCACAGCCTTAATTTGAAGCCGATCAGTGTTTAGGACCATTAAACTGCTGGAATCAGTCCGGGTTTAGGACTGAAACCAGGACACCAAGTGCGTCTGTTTGGGCAGACAGCAGCAGAGTCCACAGACCACTGCTCACTGACTGATCACTGACTGACTGATCACTGATCACTGACTGCTCACTGACTGATCACTGACTGACTGATCACTGATCACTGACTGATCACTGACTGATCACTGACTGATCACTGACTGACTGATCACTGCTCACTGACTGATCACTGACTGATCACTGACTGATCACTGACTGACTGATCACTGACTGGTTTTGGGTGGGTTTCTGTTTACCATTAATTTTATTTTTATTTTTTAAAGCACTGATTTTGGTTGCTTGTTTCCACCTGTTTTGGCAGTGGGCTGACTGTTTGCTTGACTGTTTCCACCTGGTTTGGTCAGTGGCCTGACTGCCTGCGTCTTCAGTGGCCTGACTGCTTGTCTCTGACTGGTTTGTTCAGTGGGTTGACTACTTGTTTCCACCTGGTTTGGTCAGTGGTCTGTCTGCTTGTTTGTTCAGTGGCCTGACTGCTTGTTTCGGACTGGTTTGTTCAGTGGGTTGACTGCTTGTTTTCCACCTGGTTTCATCAGTGGTTTGACTGCTTGTTCCCGACTGGTCTGTGGACTTTAGTCTCGATAATGGAGAAGCAGGTCCTGCCTGAATCCTTCTGCTCCATGACTATTCTGGAGGAAACCAAAACCAGCCACAACCCCCTGTCCAATGGGGGAAACAGCTACCCCCCTGCAGTCGTGAACGGCAGCTTGGCCACACTGACAGTGGCGGCACCCGGGGACGTGGCCAGCAGTGTTTGTGGTGGGCCGGATATGAAGGGACGGGGGACAAGTACAGGACACCAGGAGCGTGAGACATGGTCGCGGCAGCTGGACTTCATCATGTCCTGTGTGGGATTCGCTGTTGGACTCGGGAACGTGTGGAGATTCCCGTACCTGTGCTACAAGAACGGAGGAGGTGAGTCCAAAGAACATGCCCACACACAAAGCACATAGTGCCACCTTTTTGCATAAGCCCCGCCTTCTTCACTGATCTAATGGGGGGGAATGGATCACCTTGAGGGTCTGGCTCCTATAAGAACTGTTCCTGTCTGTAATGTTTGTTTGGAGTGGGCGGAGCCACGACTCATTGTGAGGGATCCAGATGCGTTTTTTTTTTTTTGTGGACACCCAGGTACTTGTAGTAGTCCACAATGTCCACCTGAGTTCCATTAATGGTAACTGGGTTTGGACTGATCTTTTGTCTTCTGAAGTCCACCACCAGCTACTTCGTCCTAGATACGTAGAGTTGCAGGAGGTTGAGTCCACACCACTCCACAAACCTGTCCATAACAACTAAAATGTTTAAATCCCTATTAGTCTGGGCCTAACTTTTACTATCCAGTGCATTCAGAAAGTATTCACAGCATTTTACTTTTTCAACATTTTGTTAAGTTACAGCCTTGTTCCAAAATGGAAGAAATTTATTTTTTCCCTCAAAATTCTACACACAACACCCCATAATGACAATGTGAAAAAGGTTGTTTTTTTTTAAAGATTTTTCCAAATTTATTAAAAATAAAAAAACTAAGATTTTGGATGTACATGCGTATTGACAAGCTGCCTCCTTGATCATCCTTGAGATGTTTCTACAGCTTAATTGGAGTCCACCTGGGGTAAATTCAGTTCATTGGACATGATTTGGAAATACACACACCTGTCTACATATAAGGTCCCACAGTTGACAGTCAGAGCACAAACCAAGCAGGAAGTCAAAGGAATTGTCTGTAGACCTCAGAGACAGAACTGTCTTGAGGCACAAATCTGGGGAAGGGTACAGAAACATTTCTGCTGCTTTGAAGGTCCCAATGACCACAGTGGCCTCCATCATCTGTAAATGGAAGAAGTTCAGATCCATCAGGACTCTTCCTAGAGCTGGCTGTCCGTCTATCCTATCTAGGTGCACCAAGCTTTTGGCATCATATTCAAGAAGACTTGAGGCTGAAATTGCTGCCAAAGGTGCATCAACAAAGTACTGAACAAAGGGTGTGAATACTTATGTACATGTGATTTCTTAGATTTTTATTTTGTAAAAAAATTGCAAAAAACTTGTTTCACATTGTCATTATGGGGTATTGTGAGTAGAATTTTGAGTGGAAAAAAGTCATTTATTCTATCTTGGAATAAGGCTGTGACATAAAGTGTTGTGAATACTTTCTGGATGCAGTGTACATCAGTATTACTCTGGGCCTATGTTTTACTGTAGTTCTGGACTAAGTTTAATTGAAGAGTCATATAAAATAAGTTAATTTTTCTGCATAACTAAAGTGGGATGTGAAGCATATCTGTTGTAGTGTAACTAGTGCGGTGCCTGTAGGAAGTTTCTATTCCTGTAGAACATTGGCAGCTGAAGTAGATTTTTCATGGCTGGTCGTATGAGGTTGTGTTTGAAGGTGAGATTGACAAAGAGATGCACTTACTCTGACATAACAAAGTGTACATTTGTTAAGCCAGGGTTGGTTAAAGAGACAAGCAAATAGTTATTTTAAGAAAAAGACTGACATTCATCCATCATGGTCCGACTCACACACACACACACACATACACACACAGATACAAAAAGGAATAAACACAGCGTTCATGAAGCACAAACATAAGGATGCGAACGCAGTAGTTGGGTGATTCTTAGACTATGGGCACTTATTATGTCCTTTGATCATATTGTATGAAAAACAGAAAAAAGGGGAAATTTTACACTTTTATAGTTATCTTTACAATGAAAGTGTGTTAAGAAATAGTAGTCTATGATGACTTTTTCCACCTTTTTTCAGCATCATTATATGCAAATATTGCCGTTTTGTGCTTGTCCCACACCCAGACTTGATCTTCAATGATAAAAATGAATGGTAAAGAAACATTTTTTCTAATGTTTTAAAATATCTCTGAATAAAATATCAGTAAAATAATTAAAACATACGAGGGCTGTCAATAAAGTAACAGTCCTTTTTATTTTTTCAAAAACTATATGGATTTCATTCATATGTTTTTACGTCAGACATGCTTGAACCCTCGTGCGCATGCGTGAGTTTTTCTACGCCTGTCGGTGACGTCATTCGCCTGTGAGCACGCCTTGTGGGAGGAGTCGTCCAGCCCCTCGTCGGAATTCCTTTGTCTGAGAAGTTGCTGAGAGACTGGCGCTTTGTTTGATCAAAATTTTTTCTAAACCTGGGAGACACATCGAAGTGGACACGGTTCGAAAAATTAAGCTGGTTTTCAGTGAAAATTTTAACGGCTGATGAGAGATTTTGAGGTGATTCTGTCGCTTTAAGGACTTCCCACGGTGCGAGACGTCGCGCTGCGCTTTCAGGCGGCGTCATCAGCCTGTTCAAGCTGAAAACCTCCACATTTCAGGCTCTATTGATCCAGGACGTCGTGAGAGAACAGAGAAGTTTCAGAAGAAGTCGGTTTCAGCATTTTATCCGGATATTCCACTGTTAAAGGAGATTTTTTTTAATGACAGACGTGCGGACGGGTCCGCGCGTCGGGACGCAGCCGCCGCGACGCTCCGCCACAGGAAAAACACCTCCGTTGAAAGCCTTAAGGACAAGTTGGAACATGTCCTGCCTGTTAAACAATTTCTCATATACTCACTCCACTGAAAGCCATCAAAAGCCGCCTGGATTTTACAAATGGTTATCAACACGGAGGTGTTTTTCCTGTGCCGCCGCACCGCGTCGGCTGCGTCCCGACGCGCGGACCCGTCCGCACGTCTTTCATTAAAAAAAATCTCCTTTAACAGTGGAATATCCGGATAAAATGCTGAAACCGACTTCTTCTGAAACTTCTCTGTTCTCTCACGACGTCCTGGATCAATAGAGCCTGAAATGTGGAGGTTTTCAGCTTGAACAGGCTGACGACGGCGGCTGAGAGCGCTGAGCGACGTCTCGCACCGTGGGAAGTCCTTAAAGCGACAGAATCACCTCAAAATCTCTCATCAGCCATTAAAATTTTCACTGAAAACCAGCTTAATTTTTCGAACCGTGTCCACTTCGATGTGTCTCACAGGTTTAGAAAAAATTTTGATCAAACAAAGCGCCAGTCTCTCAGCAACTTCTCAGACAAAGGAATTCCGACAAGGGGCTGGACGACTCCTCCCACAAGGAGTGCTCACAGGCGAATGACGTCACCGACAGGCGTGGAAAAACTCACGCATGCGCACAAGGGTTCAAGCATGTCTGACGTAAAAACATATGAATGAAATCCATATAGTTTTTGAAAAAAATAAAAAGGACCGTTACTTTATTGACAGCCCTCGTAATTGGGGTATTCAGTGTCATACAACTGTTGTGATTTTTTTAAACAAAATGTAGTTGTCCCACACTGTTGCCGTAATTTCCACCACAACACTGTAATGTCCCTTTAAACAGTTTGTATGAAAGATTGTTTGGGTAGTTTCTATGGAGATAAACAGTGACATCAGAGCACATGTATATAGCACCAAATCACAACAAACAGTTGCCCCAAGGTGCTTTATATTGTAAGGCAATGGTGTGGTGGAAATTACATTTACAAGGCCAATAGTGCCCGTAGTTAAAGAATCACCCAGTTATTGATAATGTGAGTCAGGGACATTTAGGTTTGTTGTGAAATGTGTGGATTGATTCAGAACTATTGTCTTTTCATATATTTTGTATTTTATCAAGGACCCTGTAGGGAGTTGAACCCTGTTCGTCTAATGTGAAAGTACCACTGCCGCTGCCTTCTTTGGCTGTTGGGGAAAAGCAAAAACAATAATGTGTGAGCATGATCTTTCTAAGTGTTTTGAAGGTTCACTCTGGTGAGGTTTGTTTTTTGGGGTAGACTAACAGGTCTGTATGGTGGAATATTGTTTATTTCGTTGACCTGCGCACAGTCTGGCAGCAGCCTTTGTTTTGAAATGTAGCTACATTTTAACTGACGTCTTATTAACGTGGACATGCACGTGTTGGTAAATCGATGAACTTTCGGAGTGGTGTCCCATGTAACGCCCCACCCTCTGTGCAGACTAACGCTGACTTCTCTCCTTCATTACAGTCGTATTTCTGCAGTACTTCACTTCCATTTGGCAGATTGTTTCGCTTTTGTCAAGCTCATCTTTGTCGTTGCCATTTATGAATCTGAAATAGTGGCAGAAAATGCTTTAAGCATTTTGGGCGTTTTCCTGTGTTACCATATTAGGTTTGTGTCCATTCAGTGTGTGAGAGGGGGCGTGGCTGGGAAGAGTAGGACAGAAGCCACGGAGGACGCCATCCTGGAAGTACTAATGTTACATTGTTAATCAAAATAACGGTTTCAAAATAAAGGTTTTGAAAATTAATCCCTCAAATTTTCCTAATAAAGGATGCACATCATCGAGCTATGTGCAAGACAAATCTGAAAGCTGTCGCATGTCTCTGTCAGAGACATATGAGCCCCACACACACACATCTTGCTTTATAGATGGATGTCTGAGTTCCACGTTACTGGGTCTGTTTGAGGTTCCAGCTTTAAAATCAGCTCTGTTAAGATGAGGGAAGACAAAAATATGAACATGATTATGGCTCTTGTGGTTTGTAATCTGATCAAACAAACATTTCGGTTGTGACATTGATTTTGGTTAACGGCAAAAAAAATGGTGAAAATACTAATACACACATTAAGCAGGAAAACTTTAATCTATTGTTAGACTCGATTGGCTTTGCTCAAAATGTAAATGAGTCCACCCACCACTTTAATCATACCTTAGATCTTGTTCTGACTTATGGTATGGAAATTGAAGACTTAACAGTATTCCCTGAAAACCCCCTTCTGTCTGATCATTTCTTAATAACATTTACATTTACTTTAATGGACTACCCAGCAGTGGGGAATAAGTTTCATTACAGTAGAAGTCTTTCAGAAAGCGCTGTAACTAGGTTTAAGGATATGATTCCTTCTTTATGTTCTCCAATGCCATATACCAACACAGGGCAGAGTAGCTACCTAAACTCTGTGAGTTAGATTATCTCGTCAATAGTTTTATATCCTCATTGAGGACAACTTTGGATGCTGTAGCTCCTCTGAAAAAGAGAGCCTTAAATCAGAAGTGCCTGACTCCGTGGTATAACTCACAAACTCGCAGCTTAAAGCAGATAACCCGTACATTGGAGAGGAAATGGCGTCTCACTAATTTAGAAGATCTTCCCTTAGCCTGGAAAAAGAGTCTGTTGCTCTCTAAAAAAAAAAGCCCTCCGTAAAGCTAGGACATCTTACTACTCATCACTAATTGAAGAAAATAAGAACAACCCCAGGTTTCTTTTCAGCACTGTAGCCAGGCTGGCAAAGAGTCAGAGCTCTATTGAGTCGAGTATTCCTTTAACTTTAACTAGTAATGACTTCATGACTTTCTTTGCTAATAAAATTTTAACTATTAGAGAAAAAATTACTCATAACCATCCCAAAGACATATCGTTCTCTTTGGCTGCTTTCAGTAATGCCGTTATTTGGTTAGACTCTTTCTCTCCGATTGTTCTGAGTTATTTTCATTAGTTACTTCCTCCAAACCATCAACATGTTTATTAGACCCCATTTCTACCAGGCTGCTCAAGGAAGCCTACCATTAATTAATGCTTCGATCTTAAATATGATCAATCTATCTTTATTAGTTGGCTATGTACCACAGGCCTTTAAGGTGGCAGTAATTAAACCATTACTTAAAAAGCCATCACTTGACCCAGCTATCTTAGCTAATTATAGGCCAATCTCCAACCTTCCTTTTCTCTCAGAAATTCTTGAAAGGGTAGTTGTAAAACAGCTAACTGATCATCTGCAGAGGAATGGTCTATTTGAAGAGTTTCAGTCAGGGTTTAGAATTCATCATAGTACAGAAACAGCATTAGTGAAGGTTACAAATGATCTTCTTATGGCCTCAGACAGTGGACGCATCTCTGTGCTTGTTCTGTTAGACCTCAGTGCTGCTTTTGATACTGTTGACCATAAAATTTTATTACAGAGATTAGAGCATGCCATAGGTATTAAAGGCACTGAGCTGCGGTGGTTTGAATATTTATCTAATAGATTACAATTTGTTCATGTAAATGGGGAATCTTCTTCACAGACTAAGGTTAATTATGGAGTTCCACAAGGTTCTGTGCTAGGACCAATTTTATTCACTTTATACATGCTTCCCTTAGGCAGTATTATTAGACAGCATTGCTTAAATTTTCATTGTTACGCAGATGATACCCAGCTTTATCTATCCATGAAGCCAGAGGACACACACCAATTAGCTAAACTGCAGGATTGTCTTACAGACATAAAGACATGGATGACCTCTAATTTCCTGCTTTTAAACTCAGATAAAACTGAAGTTATTGTACTTGGCCCTACAAATCTTAGAAACATGGTGTCTAACCAGATCCTTACTCTGGATGGCATTACCCTGACCTCTAGTAATACTGTGAGAAATCTTGGAGTCATTTTTGATCAGGATATGTCCTTCAATGCGCATATTAAACAAATATGTAGGACTGCTTTTTTGCATTTGCGCAATATCTCTAAAATTAGAAAGGTCTCGTCTCAGAGTGATGCTGAAAAACTAATTCATGCTTTTATTTCCTCTAGGCTGGACTATTGTAATTCATTATTATCAGGTTGTCCTAAAAGTTCCCTGAAAAGCCTTCAGTTAATTCAAAATGCTGCAGCTAGAGTACTGACGGGGACTAGAAGGAGAGAGCATATCTCACCCATATTGGCCTCTCTTCATTGGCTTCCTGTTAATTCTAGAATAGAATTTAAAATTCTTCTTCTTACTTATAAGGTTTTGAATAATCAGGTCCCATCTTATCTTAGGGACGTCATAGTACCATATCACCCCAACAGAGTGCTTTGCTCTCAGACTGCAGGCTTACTTGTAGTTCCTAGGGTTTGTAAGAGTAGAATGGGAGGCAGAGCCTTCAGCTTTCAGGCTCCTCTCCTGTGGAACCAGCTCCCAATTCGGATCAGGGAGACAGACACCCTCTCTACTTTTAAGATTAGGCTTAAAACTTTCCTTTTTGCTAAAGCTTATAGTTAGGGCTGGATCAGGTGACCCTGAACCATCCCTTAGTTATGTTGCTATAGACTTAGACTGCTGGGGGGTTCCCATGATGTACTGAGTGTTTCTTTCTCTTTTTGGTCTGTATGCACCACTCTGCATTTAATCATTAGTGATTGATCTCTGCTCCCCTCCACAGCATGTCTTTTTCCTGGTTCTCTCCCTCAGCCCCAACCAGTCCCAGCAGAAGACTGCCCCTCCCTGAGCCTGGTTCTGCTGGAGGTTTCTTCCTGTTAAAAGGGAGTTTTTCCTTCCCACTGTCGCCAAGTGCTTGCTCACAGGGGGTCGTTTTGCCCGTTGGGGTTTTTCCGTAATTATTGTATGGCTTTTGCCTTACAATATTTGTTGTGATTTGGCGCTATATAAATAAAATTGATTTGAAAACTAAACTGAAGGGAGCTGGGTAAGAAAATAGTCATAAAAACCCCCCCAGAATGCATCCCTGGACATCAAAAACACAATGATCCCCCCCCCCCACACACACACACACACACACACCTACAGGCCTGAGATGTTAATTGGTGCAGATAAGCCGTCCCCTTAACCATCTGGAGTCGAATGATGTGCCAGCGCGTCAAAAGTCACATGACTTAATTAAGCGGACGTAGCACACAATCGGCTCCACTCTGTCTGTTTAATGTGTGTTGAACGTGGAGACTTCAACCTCCATAGCACTTTTTAAATTTTGTTAATAGGCCAAGTATAACTTGAATTATGATTAATAATTTAAGAATGTTTTTTGGGGGATGATATTCTATTATGATATTCTGCGTGTTCTGCAGACAGCTGCAGCAAAATTACTAATTTCCTCCTTTCAGCTGAAAGAGCAAGAAGGCTGGGAAGAAACAGGACTCCTCAACTGCAGCAGGAGAAAAGGGTGTTACCATTGGTGGAAAAATCAGAAACTAACCAGTCACATTCACCAGCTTCATGTGGGTTTGATGATGACGCCCAGACCCCATGTGGGTCTCTGTGTGTGTGCGTGCGCGTGTTTTGTGAACGGGACTTTTCTTCCGTGTCTCTCTGTCTGCCACAGCAAACAAATTAAAAAAAAAAAAACACAGATTTTTCTTTATCACTAGTGTAAAATATATTACCAAATAAACAATGATCCCCTATCCAAGTAATTTGGTTGCTAAGAGAAGAGAAATTGTGGTTTCATGTGGAGCGATAAGGAAAAAGCGATCACTTTTGAAAGTTTTTTTGTTATTTGCTGTGCTTGGAGTATGTTTTAGTGTGTGGTGGAGTGTTTTAGCGTGTGTAGTTAGCGTATGGTGTAGTTTTTTATTTAGTGCGTCAAAATAATCAGGCGTCTGGAGCAGTGCGTCAAGTCTCTGTTTTTTTTTTAACTGAAGATGATCAAACCACGGTGATGAAGTGGATTTTATTGTTCTGGTTAAGAAAAGAACGGGCAATGGATAAGCCAAACAGTAACAATTTAATGTTGTAAATTGTGCACAACGGAATACAGACAACAATCAGTTTGGGACTACAGTCAGTTACACGTTGGGTGACGTGTGGGCAGGCTTGAGGATAGGAGACGCCCATCCAGAACCGAGCCGGATCCCACACGGCCCTCACTGCCAGCGGACCTGAAGAACACCGGAGCCGCCAAGTCCTGGGTCCCCAGGTGGTCACCGTCTTCAGCTGTCAGACCTGGTACTGCTGGCAGAGAACAGAAACAGCACAGGTGAGTGTGAGTACGCACACTCAGTAATCCCACAGTCTGTGTTCAGTAAGGAGGGAGAACCTCCACCTCCAATAACACACTCGGACAGCTCCTGAGACAACCACTTATCTGGGTGGGGTGGGAGGCGAAGCCACAGCAGACAAGGAATCCGTCACAGGAAAACGGCTGCAAAAGAGATCAGACTATTGGAGGTGGAGTTGCAGTCCGGCCTTTATGGTGATGGTGATGAGTTGACTGAGTGACAGCTGGTGCTGATGAAGAGTGACAGCTGTCACTCCCAGTGGCTCCGGCGCCCTCTCGTGCTTGAAGCCCGCACTCCAAGCAGGGCGCCATCTGGTGGTGGTGGGCCAGCAGTACCTCCTCTTCAGCGGTCCACACAACATTTTGGCCACTAACACAGTCAGGACAGTCTGTACCAATACCAATAAAAATGCTACAAAGACAAGGAATTAGGGAAAATACACATGGATATTGAGGTGGAATATCTGTACAAATTTTGGAGCTTCTGATGTGCATTGAACAGGAATTGTTTTTCTGAGTGTCACAAATATAATTTGTGTGGCATCTTATTGCATGTAAATAGCCCCAAAAAAACGCCTGAAGCATTTCCTGCACGTTAATGTGAATTGTTGCATATAACCTTGTTTATGCTACATTTTAACATATTTTTGAAGTTTACAATTTAGATTTACATTCTAAGTTATGAAAATAGTTCGTTAAAAATTTCTGATTCAAATTTTATGTTTTGGGGTGAATATTAGGTCACTTTTTTTAATGTAGTATGTCAGAATGAAAGAAAAACTGTAAAGTCACACAGGTGAGGTTGTGCTGAAAAAATGACACCAAACAAGGTCAGGTAAACAGTTTTTAAGGTAAATTATGAAGGTAAAACCAAAACTAGTCAAAAACGCCCAAAAATAGCCAAGAACCCAGAGGGTTAATGAAGTATTTAAATAATGTGCAGGTTAAAGTCTTTCTATAATATGATGCTGCTTTAGAACAGAGCAGTGGCGGTTAGTGAGTGAAATAGAATCTGTTCAGCAGAACACTTTGCGCTTTTCTTAACCGTCACCTGGTTTTACCTTAAACTCTGGGATACGATCACAAAAGAGTTTCTGTAAAAAGGTCGATGGTGAACAGATTGTGATTTGGCCATGAAAACAAAACTTCAGTCAGATGATTTATGATTTTTTTTTTTTTTTTTTTTTGCTTTAATCCATGTTGTTGTGGGCGTGGAACTTTGGGTGACAGTGTCTCCGCCTCTTGTAGCGTTTTTAGCTTGTTGTCTGCTAGCTGTCATGTTGGTGTTGTCTGTTTGTTTGTAGTATTTTATAATTATCTGTCTTGTTGTGGACAAATGGGCTAATGGATCATCTGAGACGTCTCTGCTGTAATCTTCACGCTGAGACAAACTCTCGTCTTATACGAAGTATCACCATGACGTCACACGCCGGAGTGCGCCGGTGCGGCAGCCGTACTGGTAATTCAGCCACTGACTGTGTGTAATATTTGAAGATGTCACCGTTCACAGCGTGCGCTTGGTGATCCATCGCACGCTGACGGATCAGCTCAGCACCGTCAAACCCATCAACACATCATGTCCACATGGATGATGATGCGTTTGAAAGAGTTTCACTTTGCAAACATTTAGCCTAAAAACAAACCCACTCCCATTCTGTATTTTTTTTTCTTCTTTCCTTTGGTTTCCTCTGTGTAGCTCCACATTTAGGCAATAAGATGAGTGAAGTCATTATGAAGGCTGCAAACTAACAACCATCTGATTTTCAGTTCATTCTTTTTAAATAAAACATAGTTTAACGTTCCTAAAGACGAGCATTTACACAGAACGCAAGTGCGCAAAAGAGCGATTTTTCAGACAAACGGACAAACACAAAGTGATAAGTTGGACTCACTGGTGTCAAAATGACCATAAGGAAGAAATAAAGCCAGCGAGAAGAAATGCACTGGTTCAGTTCTCGCTGGTCTGGTGGCTTTCAGGTGAACTGCAGCCTGACGCAGTTTTTGGACTGCATTTAAAAAGTCCCTCAACTTCAACGCATGTCCTGTTGCTGCACTGAGTCCACAGAGATGGAACCAGACAGCGGGAAGAACACAGACATCAACAGGCTGATATTCCCTCACAGGCCCGCTGATACAATCAATCAATCAATTTTTTTATATAGCGCCAAATCACAACAAACAGTTGCCCCAAGGCGCTTTATATTGTAAGGCAAGGCCATACAATAATTATGTAAAACCCCAACGGTCAAAATGACCCCCTGTGAGAAAGCACTTGGCTACAGTGGGAAGGAAAAACTCCCTTTTAACAGGAAGAAACCTCCAGCAGAACCAGGCTCAGGGAGGGGCAGTCTTCTGCTGGGACTGGTTGGGGCTGAGGGAGAGAACCAGGAAAAAGACATGCTGTGGAGGGGAGCAGAGATCAATCACTAATGATTAAATCCAGAGTGGTGCATACAGAGCAAAAAGAGAAAAACAGTGCATCATGGGAACCCCCCAGCAGTCTACGTCTATAGCAGCATAACTAAGGGATGGTTCAGGGTCACCTGATCCAGCCCTAACTATAAGCTTTAGCAAAAAGGAAAGTTTTAAGCCTAATCTTAAAAGTAGAGAGGGTGTCTGTCTCCCTGATCTGAATTGGGAGCTGGTTCCACAGGAGAGGAGCCTGAAAGCTGAAGGCTCTGCCTCCCATTCTACTCTTACAAACCCTAGGAACTACAAGTAAGCCTGCAGTCTGAGAGCGAAGCGCTCTATTGGGGTGATATGGTACTACGAGGTCCCTAAGATAAGATGGGACCTGATTATTCAAAACCTTGTAAGAAGAAGAATTTTAAATTCTATTCTAGAATTAACAGGAAGCCAATGAAGAGAGGCCAATATGGGTGAGATATGCTCTCTCCTTCTAGTCCCTGTCAGTACTCTAGCTGCAGTATTTTGAATTAACTGAAGGCTTTTTAGGGAACTTTTAGGACAACCTGATAATAATGAATTACAATAGTCCAGCCTAGAGGGAATAAATGCATGAATTAGTTTTTCAGCATCACTCTGAGACAAGACCTTTCTCATTTTAGAGATATTACGTAAATGCAAAAAAGCAGTCCTACATATTTGTTTAATATGCGCTTTGAATGACATATCCTGATCAAAAATGACTCCAAGATTTCTCACAGTATTACTAGAGGTCAGGGTAATGCCATCCAGAGTAAGGATCTGGTTAGACACCATGTTTCTAAGATTTGTGGGGCCAAGTACAATAACTTCAGTTTTATCTGAGTTTAAAAGCAGGAAATTAGAGGTCATCCATGTCTTTATGTCTGTAAGACAATCCTGCAGTTTAGCTAATTGGTGTGTGTCCTCTGGCTTCATGGATAGATAAAGCTGGGTATCATCTGCGTGACAATGAAAATTTAAGCAATACCATCTAATAATACTGCCTAAGGGAAGCATGTATAAAGTGAATAAAATTGGTCCTAGCACAGAACCTTGTGGAACTCCATAATTAACTTTAGTCTGTGAAGAAGCTTCCCCATGTACATGAACAAATTGTAATCTATTAGACAAATATGATTCAAACCAGCGCAGTGCCTTTAATACCTATGGCATGCTCTAATCTCTGTAATAAAATTTTATGGTCAACAGTATCAAAAGCAGCACTGAGGTCTAACAGAACAAGCACAGAGATGAGTCCACTGTCCGAGGCCATAAGATCATTTGTAACCTTCACTAATGCTGTTTCTGTACTATGATGAATTCTAAAACCTGACTGAAACTCTTCAAATAGACCATTCCTCTGCAGATGATCAGTTAGCTGTTTTACAACTACCCTTTCAAGAATTTTTGAGAGAAAAGGAAGGTTGGAGATTGGCCTATAATTAGCTAAGATAGCTGGGTCAAGTGATGGCTTTTTAAGTAATGGTTTAATTACTGCCACCTTAAAAGCATGTGGTACATAGCCAACTAACAAAGATAGATTGATCATATTTAAGATCGAAGCATTAAATAATGGTAGGGCTTCCTTGAGCAGCCTGGTAGGAATGGGGTCTAATAAACATGTTGATGGTTTGGTTGAAGTAACTAATGAAAATAACTCAGACAGAACAATCGGAGAGAAAGAGTCTAACCAAATACCGGCATCACTGAAAGCAGCCAAAGATAACGATACGTCTTTGGGATGGTTATGAGTAATTTTTTTCTCTAATAGTTAAAATTTTGTTAGCAAAGAAAGTCATGAAGTCATTACTAGTTAAAGTTAATGGAATACTCAGCTCAATAGAGCTCTGACTCTTTGTCAGCCTGGCTACAGTGCTGAAAAGAAACCTGGGGTTCTTATTTTCTTCAATTAGTGATGAGTAGTAAGATGTCCTAGCTTTACGGAGGGCTTTTTTATAGAGCAACAGACTCTTTTTCCAGGCTAAGTGAAGATCTTCTAAATTAGTGAGACGCCATTTCCTCTCCAACTTACGGGTTATCTGCTTTAAGCTACGAGTTTGTGAGTTATACCACGGAGTCAGACACTTCTGATTTAAAGCTCTCTTTTTCAGAGGAGCTACAGCATCCAAAGTTGTCTTCAATGAGGATGTAAAACTATTGACGAGATACTCTATCTCACTTACAGAGTTTAGGTAGCTACTCTGCACTGTGTTGGTATATGGCATTAGAGAACATAAAGAAGGAATCATATCCTTAAACCTAGTTACAGCGCTTTCTGAAAGACTTCTAGTGTAATGAAACTTATTCCCCACTGCTGGGTAGTCCATCAGAGTAAATGTAAATGTTAAGAAATGATCAGACAGAAGGGAGTTTTCAGGGAATACTGTTCAATCAATCAATCAATCAACTTTTTTCTTATATAGCGCCAAATCACAACAAACAGTTGCCCCAAGGCGCTCCATATTGTAAGGCAAGGCCATACAATAATTATGAAAAACCCCAACGGTCAAAACGACCCCCTATGAGCAAGCACTTGGCCACAGTGGGAAGGAAAAACTCCCTTTTAACAGGAAGAAACCTCCAGCAGAACCAGGCTCAGGGAGGGGCAGTCTTCTGCTGAGACTGGTTGGGGCTGAGGGAAAGAACCAGGAAAAAGACATGCCGAGAAGGGGGGCAGAGATCGATCACTAATGATTAAATGCAGAGTGATGCATACGGAGCAAAAAGAGAAAGAAACAGTGCATCATGGGAACCCCCCCACAGTCTACGTTAAGTCTTCTATTTCCATACCATAAGTCAGAACAAGATCTAAGATATGATTAAAGTGGTGGGTGGACTCATTTACTTTTTGAGCAAAGCCAGTAGAGTCTAATAATAGATTAAATGCAGTGTTGAGGCTGTCATTCTCAGCATCTGTGTGGATGTTAAAATCGCCCACTATAATTATCTTATCTGAGCTAAGCACTAAGTCAGACAAAAGGTCTGAAAATTCACAGAGAAACTCACAGTAACGACCAGGTGGACGATAGATAATAACAAATAAAACTGGTTTTTGGGACTTCCAATTTGGATGGACAAGACTAAGAGACAAGCTTTCAAATGAATTAAAGCTCTGTCTGGGTTTTTGATTAATTAATAAGCTGGAATGGAAGATTGCTGCTAATCCTCCGCCCCGGCCCGTGCTACGAGCATTCTGACAGTTAGTGTGACTCGGGGGTGTTGACTCATTTAAACTAACATATTCATCCTGCTGTAACCAGGTTTCTGTAAGGCAGAATAAATCAATATGTTGGTCAATTATTATATCATTTACCAACAGGGACTTAGAAGAGAGAGACCTAATGTTTAATAGACCACATTTAACTGTTTTAGTCTGTGGTGCAGTTGAAGGTGCTATATTATTTTTTCTTTTTGAATTTTTATGCTTAAATAGATTTTTGCTGGTTATTGGTAGTCTAGGAGCAGGCACCGTCTCTACGGGGATGGGGTAATGAGGGGATGGCAGGGGGAGAGAAGCTGCAGAGAGGTGTGTAAGACTACAACTCTGCTTCCTGGTCCCAACCCTGGATAGTCACGGTTTGGAGGATTTAAGAAAATTGGCCAGATTTCTAGAAATGAGAGCTGCTCCATCCAAAGTGGGATGGATGCCGTCTCTCCTAACAAGACCAGGTTTTCCCCAGAAGCTTTGCCAATTATCTATGAAGCCCACCTCATTTTTTGGACACCACTCAGACAGCCAGCAATTCAAGGAGAACATGCGGCTAAACATGTCACTCCCGGTCCGATTGGGGAGGGGTCCAGAGAAAACTACAGAGTCCGACATTGTTTTTGCAAAGTTACACACCGATTTAATGTTAATTTTAGTGACCTCCGATTGGCGTAACCGGGTGTCATTACTGCCGACGTGAATTACAATCTTACCAAATTTACGCTTAGCCTTAGCCAGCAGTTTCAAATTTCCTTCAATGTCGCCTGCTCTGGCCCCCGGAAGACAATTGACTATGGTTGCTGGTGTCGCTAACTTCACATTTCTCAAAACAGAGTCGCCAATAACCAGAGTTTAATCCTCGGCGGGTGTGTCGTCGAGTGGGGAAAAACGGTTAGAGATGTGAACGGGTTGGCAGTGTACACGGGGCTTCTGTTTAGGGCTACGCTTCCTCCTCACAGTCACCCAGTCAGCCTGCTTTCCCGGCTGCTCGGGATCTGCCAGGGGGGAACTAACGGCGGCTAAGCTACCTTGGTCCGCACCGACTACAGGGGCCTGGCTAGCTGTAGAATTTTCCACGGTGCGGAGCCGAGTCTCCAATTCACCCAGCCTGGCCTCCAAAGCTACGAATAAGCTACACTTATTACAGGTACCGTTACTGCTAAAGCAGGCCGAGGAATAACTAAACATTTCACACCCAGAGCAGAAAAGTGCGGGAGAGACAGGAGAAGCCGCCATGCTAAATCGGCTAAGAGCTAGTAGCTACGCTAAGCTAGCGGATTCCTAAAAACACGCAAAGTGAATAATGTGTAAATAATTTAGAGGTGATTCAGCAGAAGGAGTGCTTTAGTTAAGGCACGTAAAGATTACACTGGGAAACAAATCATAATCTAGATAACTAGATCAATCTAACTGTGCAGATTAAACAGCTAACAGATACAGAAAAACACCGCTGTGCTCCGGAACAGGAAGGGATACAATACCGCAGTGAGAGCCAACCACCAGTAGAGGCAAGCAAGAGCTACAATAACTCTACACCTCCAAAGACGGGAATGACTTCACGGGCGTTGCCTCCGTGATTTAATTTCTCAAAATGTCACTTTCGATCTTCGGGGTCAAGAGTCGACACGTTGTCTGAAGTCATCTTCCCGTGTGTTTTCTCACCGCGCCTCTTGGAGTCTGGAGTTTTTCGCCTGCCAGTCTGTGGGCATACGTGGGAAAGTCGGTGTCACTGACTGACAGTCCCCCCTAAAAATCGGTCCACCCTGCATTCACTGCGCCTGCGTCATCAGCTGCGGTTCACTGATTATTGCCTCATTTCTGCTTAAAACTAACTTTAGAATGATTTAAAAGGTTTTACTTTGTCATCTGATGGTCATCTAATAATCACATTAATCAATTTGATCACTTTTGGTTAAGAGAGTCAGACTCAGACAAGCTGCTGAGTTCTGAAATTAAACAATTTTTAGGGGTGGACCATTCCGTCTGCGACATCAGAAGTAAACAACAACAGTGTTCTCTTGTATTTAATGTTGTATGCTAACTGTGTTAGCACTTTTAGCAGCTATCGGAACTTTATCCGTTAGGAACATTAATGTATAATTACTGAGAAAAGAAGCTGTGTGTAACTTCTAACGTCCACAACAAAGTGAATCGTTATGAGAACCACCACACAATTAGCCTGTTAGCTTAGCTAGTTCAGACTCAAGGAGAGGGGCGTGTCCAGGCTCCTTTTGTCACCTAGGCTCCACCCCTTTATGCACGAATGACTTCATCATACACCTGCTGCTGACATGGCGCCATCCAGACTGTGGTCCAGACACGGGTTTTCATTTCATGTCCTATAGAAAACCTACATGTAACTTTGTCCTGGATGGAGACCTGTTAGGAAAATTACCTAAAAACACTGACACAGACAACAAATGAAACACCAAACAGGTTTCAGTTTCTCAAATCTTTCTTTATTTAAAGCTTTAAAGGTAGATGTCATACAGAGTGTAAGCCTGAAGACAAAATACGAGTACATTCAGTTTTCATGCCACTTATATACAGTCCCAAAGTGTTCCAAGGTCCATTCAATGAAATCATTTGATATTATAAGACAGTCAGCCTCAAAGTATCATTATACACTGATAAAACATTCTCGCCTCATCATATAGCATAAGACAATCAGAGGAATAGTCCTTTCCTTCTTGTTCATCATGCACAGATGAACGCCTCAATTTTATCTGTGCTCTTCCTCTTCCATGGCGTTGTTCAATTAATTACTGAGACAGTTATAATGATAAATATATTTTACAGAGCTTTAACAACATTAACTTTTCCAGCAAGGCCGTCTGTGGTTTTGTTCCATGACAGAAAGTCTTTCATGGGTTTGTGGCCCGTATGAACCCTCCCACTCTCTGTGTCCCGGTACCGGAGTCAATGGAATTTCGTCAAGAAATCCAGATCAGAGACAACGTGGACTCTTCATCCTTCTGGAATCCTCCGCGATCAGCAGTGTAATAAGATGCGGGTTAAACCGCTGAGGCAATGTGACAGACTCAGGAAACCTACGATTCACTCTTTATCGGAGTAGCTTTTTGTTTGTTTTTTTTCTTCCCCTCCTGAACTATAAATGGGCTCCAGATTGCGTTTCCTTTGTATTCATGACTTCTACATCAGTGAAAATATCTCAGATTTCTCTGCTCACTGAAGTTAATGTGGAATAATAATAATGAAAAGCAAAATAAAAAAATTAAAAAGTACATTTTCTTTTGTTAATACAGAAAAAATGGTCAAATTACGAACCAACTAGTAACACGGGTTTTTAAAAGGCTCATTCATTCATTTTTTTAAATACCTGCTTACCCCAATTAAAGCTCACAGAAACTTCAGAATTTTAATTCTTTATTTTTCAGCTTCATCTTAAACTGGATTTAGTTTTAATGATTCTTTGAATTATGGAGGCTAAAAATTTTACATCAGTGACACAATTTCAGTTCCTCCATATATTCGGAAGATGTCAGTCTGTGTACTCCGAAACAAATCATACATCACAGCCAGGTGGAGGGGGAGATGTACCACTTCTCTGCCTGGGTGATTGCCATCCAGGACCCGGGACAGTTCCCTAGTGTGAACATGCTCCCAGATCTGACTTAATTACCTCCACGGTTACAGCGGCATCCGGTGGTTGAACTAAACACGTGTCAGCTGGTGGCTCATTTGTGTCCGTGTGTCTAATGTGAACATTTGAGGCGTTTTGCACGTTTGCCATGTGTCTAATGTGAACATTTTGATGAGTTGCTTTTGCACATTTGCTGTGTTTCTAATGTGAACATTTTGAGGTGTTGTTTTGTGTGTTTGCCGTGTCTTTGTGTGAGGCGTTGAAGTTGTACTGTCTTCATGTCCAGCAGAGACACATGAATAAAGGGACGTCATGCTTTTCCCTCCTGAAAGGTTGTGTTCACACAGTTAGGGGAGGAGTGATGGAGGAGAGGAGACAAAGGTCCGGACGTTCACACAGTGGACGACAGACGAAAGGAGAAGGTCAAACGTCTGCTAAATCACAGAGACACAGGAGAAACAGTTCAGTTCTCACATTACAGAGACAGACCTGTCTGTCTCTGTGTCTTTCTGTCTGTCTCTCTCTCTGTCTGTGCCTGTGTCTGTGTGTCTCTCTCTGTGTCTCTCTTCATGTCTGTCTCTCTTTCTGTGTCTGTCTGTCTCTCTGTGTCTCTCTTCATGTCTGTCTGTCTCTCTCTCTCTCTGTGTCTGTCTCTCTCTCTGTGTCTGTGTTTTTCTTCATGTCTGTCTCTCTCTCTCTCTGTGTCTGTCTGTTTGTCCGTCTCTGTCTTTTCTGAAGGATCAGTTCTTGAACCTCCTCTGAGATTCTGGCTTCTGAGTGTTTTTAATTTTTTTGTGGTATTTATGGTTCAGGTATCGATGTGTCCATTCAGTGAATTTAATGCCACAAATGCAGATCTGAAAGTTCAAAGTCCTGAAATAAAAATGCAGTTCATCCCATCAGCAGACTAACGGGAGTCAAATAACATGAGAGATCCATCAACAGCCGGCACCCCAAAAATCACGAGGACCAATGGGCATTTATTAGATCCTGGAACCTGTCCCCCAATCCAGGATCAAGCCCACTAGTTGGACATGAAATCTGGAAATGCTGATTAAGTAATGCGGAACTCGAGTTGTGTTGGTGTCGCATCACGGACGCATAAACTCTTTTCTGTGGTGCAACCAGATGGTGGCGCTACACCGGACAGGTGTTGAATTTCTGAATTTCTCTGAAGTAGAAATCATTAAACAGCTGTAGGTGTCTGATTCTGGATCAGAGTGGAGTTTGTTAAGATGTTGAGAGATCCTCTGCGTCCAAATACTCTTCACAGTGACCCCAGAAGAGTCGCTCTGTCAAGGCCGGAAGTCGAAGGTCACAGCTGTTGTTGGGGTCAGAGGTCAGAGTTACGTCACGACGGAGATGATTTAACAAACACAAAGTGTGACATCATCATCGCTCGCCCCATGTGGACGGGAGATTAACTGGAGGACATTAATCTGTTAATCCTATTGACACTCCTCACCGCTGCTCCTCTTTCTTTCTCTTCCTCCACCCTTTCACTTTCCCTCCTTTATTTTGTAGTGTAGCATCTTTTGATGTTTATTCACCCATTATATTTATGTCTCATCCTTATTTCCTTTTGTCCCTTCTTTTCTGTACTTCCTCGTCTCCTCCTTCTTCAGTCCTCCTTTCCTTTTCTTCTCTCCTACCACCCATTGCCACCCTTTTCTCCTCCATCATCCTTCATGACCACTGTTGTGTTGGTGAACAGCATTTCACCTCAGACGCCCCCCACCACCAGTTCTCATTACTCATAGCTTCACGGCGATCATCGCCTATGTTCACAAGCTTGTTCTGCATGTTCTAGAAGTGGAATGAAGTTGATGGGATTAACTATGTGACATCAGTACCTGTTAAAGTGTAAATAGAACGCTTCCTGTTACCACCAGGGGGCACTATGAGTTAGGTGGGAAGTTAATATATGTAGATGATCAGGGCGGAGCCCTTATCACATCCAGTAGGTTTGAAGGATCTATGATGAAGTATGTGGGCGTGACAGCCGTTCAAAGTGAAACACCGTGCTCCGAAACACTCACCAAAGTTTGACGAACCATAGCAGCCACGCCTTTTGACGTACAGAAATTCTTTTAATAACTTTTGATCAGCATGGGGTCATGATGATGTTGACCAAATTTGAAGATGATTGGATGAAATCCCTAGGACAAGTTTGTTCAAATGTAAGTAGTGGAAATGGCAAAAAACAGCAAAAATTACCTCCAAAATCGAAACTTAAAATAAAAATGGCTGACTTCCTGTCGACATTTCACTATGACGGTAACAGACTTTTTTTGTGTGCTAGCATGGTAAATATGTGTACTATATTTTGTGAGGCTATGACAAAACAAAAAAACAATGGGGATGGTTTTTTGAAAATTTGTAGGGGGTGCTATTTCGCCATTTTGCTGTGACCATGTGCGCATCCTCCAAAATATTGAATTACAGATATGGCCGGCAAGTCATCGTAGGATGACTTCGACGTCACTCAGGGCCTAAAAATACAAAAATAGGAGAACTATAAACTAATAAATATTAAAAATAAGAATATGAAAAATACAAAAATAGACTTCCGGTTCCTGGGTAGAGGGGATGGCGACTTAGTGAGAGAGCTCTCTACAGGATTTAATTAAAACTGTCCCAAAGTAAAGTAACTAACCAGACAACAAGGGAGAAGGAGCACAGATAATGTCCAGAAAGAACAGGAGAGGTAAAAAACAAACGTCTGAACAAGTGAGAGATGACGAGATGCTGCTAGCAGAAGAAGCTAATGTTAGCTCTCCCGTGGCTAGCCGGGGTGCCTCCGCCGCTCCTAGCTATGACGGCGCTGAGACAAAGAATGAAGACAAACCAGAAAATGACATGGAAACACAACTACGATACTCCAGAGGAGAGGTGGTCGAAACCAACGTGAGGCTGAACGAAGTGGAAACCAGGGTTTCTGGGCATGAAGACAAGCTACAAACCATAGAGGAAATATTAGCAGAGACAACGTGATAAAAGCTTCAACTCAAACTGACATCACTGGAGGCCGACTTGAGGAGGGAGACGCTCAGACTGTACGGAGTTCCACAGGGAGCGGAGTCAGGATCACAGACTGTGATGCATTTTGTAGAGAAGCTACTTTGTGAGAATCTGAGCGTCCCCTCATCAACAGCACTACAGATAGAGAGGGCGCATAGAGCGCCACCATCTCCACCACCAGATGACTCCCAGCTCAGATTGATCCTGGTTCAATTCTGCCCACAGCAGAACCAAGGAGAAGCTGCAAGTATACAGACAGGAGGAGAATTAAACTCTAATATTGGTGATATGGGCAATACGGTAAAATTCTAATTAGTGTTGAGCTAAAACATGTGGGGATTCTTTTTCCTGCGGGTCCATTACCGGGGAAGGCCCCCAATTCAGGGAATAATTAGGGAATTTCCTTCAAAGGCTGTTCAGGAAAATTCTTACCTCAGTTATGTACTTTATTTTTCTTTCTTTTTTTTTTTTTTTTTTGGTTCTTTACGTTGGATTTTGGGGGGGGGGGGGGGGGTTACCTGCTGCTGCTGTTGGAAATACTGTGTTCAGTTAATATAATCACATGCAGAATGAGCCCGTGAGCATTATGTCTTTCAATGTAATTGGGGTCATGAATGTGATTAAGATGAATAAGATTTTATCAAAATTAGACAGAGAAAGAGCCCAGATCCCTCCAGGAGACACGTATGAACCAAACGGACCATTTGAGGCTGAAAAAGAAAGGGTTTTAAATATGTGCTTTCATCATCAGTCAAATCTAAACATGGGTGTGGGGGGCTATACTTATCTCTGGTGCACTGAACCATGAACACGTCTCAGAAATCAGGGATGAGGACGTCAGATCTGTCAGGGTGACAGGAAGGACAGAGGGTCTGAAATTACAGCTCTAAAAGGTGTTTGTCCCACCTGGACGTGACTGGGTGTTCTACAGGAATATTTTTAATTTAAAGTTGGATTCTCAGGGCATGGTTGTGTTTTTTTTTTTTTTTTTTTGGGGGGGGGGGGGGGTGCTTTAATTTTAGGCTTGACCCCAAATTAGATCCTCTAACCCGACTAGTCAGATTACTTCACTCATAAGAAGAGCTGGTTCTTATTTGGGGTAATAGACGTGTGAGCTGTACCCATCTAACAGACATGACACACACTATTATGGTTCACTTACAGTTTATGTTAGACTAGATGATTTTTTTGATGTTTAAAGCAGATCGATTTCGGATTGGAGACTAACAAGGGGTTTGCCTGATCATAACCTTATCTCCTTGGCTCTGCTGATGGGCAGGAAAAAACAAAATATCCTATGGAAATTGAACTAAAGGTATTTAATGATCATACCACAGTATCCAAGATAAAGGAAGATAGTAAAGAACAACACTGCAGAGGTGTCAGTCATTCTATGGCAGGGGTGGCCAAGTTTGGTCCTCGAGAGCCACCTTCCTGACACTCTTAGTTGTCTCCCTGTTCCAACACACCTGAATCCAATGAAAGACTCGTTAGCAGACTTTTAATGAGCCTTTCATTGGATTCAGGTGTGTTGGAACAGGGAGACAACTAAGAGTGTCAGGAAGGTGCCTCTCGAGGACCGAACTTGGCCACCACTGTTCTATGGGATGCACTTAAAGTGGTAATGAGAGGTAAATTAACCTCCATTAGCTCCACCTAAAGACAACCAAAGAGCAAAAACCTACGGAACCCGGGAGAGGTCACTTAAAGTGATTTTTTTTTTCTGGCCATGATAATTTGTACACATGTTTTCCTTTAATTGAGCCAACGAATTAATAAAACATGCTCTCAAATGAATAAAACGTGCGCACGTTTTAATGGCTGTGATAATTCGTTCGCACGTTTTCCTTTAATTGAGCCATCAAATTAATAAAATGTGTGCACATTTTCCTTTCGTTCAAAATGAACTCCATAATATGACCTAAATTGTCATCCTTATGACGGGAAACGCTTCACCCTCAGCATCCTTGTTAATGTGCTTAAACTCCAGATGATGCCATGCTGGGCAGCTACAGTTCTCTATATGTCCTTGTGCACCCAAACCATGATGATACACACTGACCAGATCCATTTCTAATGGGGAAATGTATTACACTGTCTCCTGGTTTGTTGGCTATTAGCCAACAAACGAACAAACCAATATGTCAAAAACAATATTGAGTAATTGAATGCACGTTTTACAAATTGCGGTCACGTTTAAGTAGATTGTGCCTTGTTTTACTCAAACGATGCTTAAAATGTGCGTACAGTATTATAAAATGTGCGCACAATATAATAAAACGAGCGCACAATATAATAAAATGAGCGCACATTCTCTCCACATGCAAAACACTTTGCGATGACAATTCCAGGGCTCCGTAAAAACTAGTATGTCTGTCTGTATTTATTTATTCACAAGCCTTTAAAACAAAAAGCAGTACTACAAAAATAAAACAAGTAAAAACAAAATATAATCAAAATAAGAATAACATAAAAGCACCAGGGGCCTAATGTACAGAGAGTGAAGCTGGTGTGTGTCAGTGAGGCTGGCATACCGAACAGCGTGCACACACACACTGATTTTAAAAAGGTGAGACGCGGCTCCGCTGACACTGACATCACAATTTACACGCGTTTATGGACAAATACTGACCACAGGAAGCCTGTTAAGAAGCTCTGCAGCTCACCATCAAGCAAAAATAAATAATAAAGACATTAGTAATAATAATAATAAAAAATTTGAATGTGCACATCCCCAAATGTGTCCGATGGTTTTCATCACAATTACACAAATAAACTATTTAAACACTGTGCAGCCTCCACATGTGATTTGAACATTGATGAAATGAAAATATTTCATATTAACAGAAACAAAATCATCATGTGACGATGCCTTTATAGCAACATGTGTGCAGTTAACAGCTCTGATTACATTTGGGAAACCGCTGTAATGTTGGAATGTACCTGATGACCAATGGTGGGCACTGTTCTGCTAACCGCTAATTATCGAAGATAATGTTTTCATTATCGGATTAGCTTTTCAGATAACTTTGAAAACCATCATCGGACCAATTATCTTCTGATAAGTTTTGGTCCGATAATTTTTAGACCTGCTAACATTTTTGCAGACGTAGTTTTTTGTAGTAGATGCACAATTTTATCCTCTACAAACAGAGAAGAGCTGGTTCCAGAATAAACTGCTCTATCCTCTGCAGGCAAAGGAGAACTGGTCATAGAAAAGAAAAAACTTTCTTTTGACTCCATACTAATACGCTGGCAATAGCACCCAAGTCATCCAGAGGCATAGAGTTTTAACTCTGCCGAACTAATTTCAGACAAGTTATTTAAATTAACTTGTCATTTGTCTGTTTTATGAAAGTGAAAATATCAGATATATGTTTTAGTTTTAAAGTAACGCACTAATTTTGAAGGTTTTAGTGTGGACATGGTGTGTGTGCAGTGCATTATGGGTAAAAGTTCATGACAGGAGAACTGCATTTGAGACGCTCTGATCAGGCTCCACACAGACAACAGCATTAAACTCTTTCTATATTGTGCCTAAAACTCTCGTGAATATATTCTCTGGGATTATAGACATTGTTATTGTTTGTTTTATGTAAAAATGCCAGAAGAAGCCCAGGTTGCTTCCTCCAAAAGCCGAACAGTCTGTTCAATTGTGATTCAGGGCATATGATATAACCTGCATCAAAATTCATAGAACACTGCCATCTACTGGCGACTGGTTATATCACAGTGTTTTCGACTGCAGGATTTTAAAATTATCTGTAGATTTCAAAAACCTGAGATACCACACACATGGAGATAAAAACAAATCATAGATCTGACAGGTTTAGTTGTACAGTGTGTGGTGTCAGCCACATGGTAAAAACAACACACACAAACAGATTTCACACACAAACATTCCCAGGTCAAACACCTCGCTTTCTGATTGGCTGCATGTCACATTTAGCTCCTCACGTCCTTCTTAACACACCACACACAGCAGGAATATCTGATAAGATTATATTTAACGTCATCACGATTGTTGGGGCGTACTTAAGATTGTCGGAAGGGGAAGATCGGGTCCGATATCGGCCTAATTATATTGCCATGTGAACCAGGCTTGATGTTATGATGCCTCATGGAGCGACTGATTGATGCATTATGACACCGCACCGAACATGTTTTCACTATTATTTGATTTCGTTGTGCGACTGACATCATTATTCAAGCATTCAACAGGTGATTCCTATCGCCACACAATTCCAACACGAGAAAGTTTTTTGACAGTTCTTGTTATTGAAAGAAACCTTGTCTTCCTAACCGGATAGAGTTGTGATGTCATCACGCGTGCGCTTAGGCGCTGTCTAGCGGGATCTTGAAAATTTCTTTCTTTTTTTATACAAATGAAAAAAATGACATTTTACAAACGCGTTACATTGATTCACTTCTGTTGTTTTTTACATAGAATGAATGAATCAACCAATCAGTATTAGTGGATGCTTAGTTACCCATAATGTTCAAATCTTCAGAATTAGTGCATTATTTTAAAATTAACAGATATGTGTTATATATCACTTTGTACATTTTAAGAGTTTACATTAATGTAGTTATTCTATCTGGAATAATTTTATTTTTAAAGCAAAATCATAACTCAAACCTGCTTTCCATTTCAAGACCTCTGTCTCATTGCGGGACCACTGTATCCTGTCAGGGTAAACGATGCTTTCCTACAGCAGGGGGCAGAGTGCACAAAGACATAAGCGCTGGCTCATTGGCTGTTTGGGTTTGTGATCACCATTGGTTCTGTTAGAAGCTTTGGCTGCGTTTAAACTCAAAATCAGCTTCTTAGTGGCTGAGAGCGTATGGGAGGCAAAATTTAAAGTTATCGGTTATCTGTTGCTTCTGATAAGTTTTTAGGCAGTTTAACTTTTCAGTTAGCTGATTACCGGTTATCCAAGCTAACTTTTTGGTTAGCTGATTACCGGTTATCCAAGCTAACTTTTTGGTTAGCTGTGCCCACCACTGCTGATGACATCTGAATGATTGTGGCTCAGCTCAAGGTTGACTGGCACACTCCTGACTGATCAGCCAGCTCCCGCTGGAATGCTCCTGTTGCCAGGAAGCCCAGTGTGATCAGCACCTGCGTGGGCACAGACAACCCATTGCCATATTGCGCTCTGGGCCGGCCGCAGTTCTGTGCACAACTCCAGTAACAGTGGCTTTGGTAATGGAAATCGGTTTCAGAGCCAATCTTCATTTGTAAGTAAATCCTTGTGTTCTCTGAATACATGCTCACATCAGATTGAACCATTTACAAGGTCCTCTAACACTAGCGCAGCCACTGTTGGTGCCATTTTACACATCACTTTGCGTGTGCTTTTATATCCATCCATATAACTGTGAACACGGGGGTGTGTTAAATGTTCATCAGTGTGTCTCTGATGTGCACATCACTCTGATGACTTCTTGTTTTCACACTATTAACAGTTCCCTGCATCACCTCCATGTGTCCACAGAGTAGCAATAGCTGTAGAAATGTGCGTACGCCAGCCAGGATTTTTGCATGACACACCGCACATTTCCACGGTCAAGTCACTTTTGATACATCTGCACATGGACGTGGAGATGAGTGTACACCAGGTTTTTGTGCGTACGCACGCTTTGTACACAAGGCCCCTGGAGCTTTACCCTGTACATAGATGTAGATAGATGGGTAATAATAACAGTACATTCTTGCTCACTGAGCAAATTATCTTGACAGCTGTCTCTGATAGTGCACAGCTCTTTAATATGTTGAGAGAGTCTAAAAACATCCTCTTCAAAATTTTGTTGCCAAAAGGCAGAAAGGCATTATTAATATCACATTTAAATTTACTGGAGAGATGCCTCATATTAGCACCAGTTATACAGTGAGAACGTAGAGTGGATCCACAGATGAGTTTAAAGCTGAAACAGCAGGAAGACATAAACAAACCAAATTAGAAAATTACAGTATTCACACAGGAGGCTCAGAAGAACTTAATTTTCCTGACACAAAAATATTATGAGATAGGAGGAAAATCAGCAAAACACCTGGCATACAAAGTACGTAAGCAGCAGGAAGGATGTACAGTATACAAAATTAAGAACCCAAAAACTAATATACTGGAGACCAAGTTGGAAAGGATTCAGAAATGTTTTGAGGTTTTTTACAGGGACCTATATACAACCCCTGGCAAAAATTATGTAATCACCGACCTCGGAGGATGTTCATTCAGTTGTTTAATTTTGTAGAAAAAAAGCAGATCACAGACATGACAAACTAAAGTCATTTCAAATGGCAACTTTCTGGTTTTAAGAAACACTATAAGAAATCAGGAAAAAAAAATTATGGCAGTCAGTAACGGTTACTTTTTTAGACCAAGCAGAGGGAAAAAAATATGGACTCACTCAATTCTGAGGAATAAATTATGGGATCATGAAAAACAAAAGAACGCTCCAACACATCACTAGTATTTTGTTGCACCACCTCTGGCTTTTATAACAGCTTGCAGTCTCTGAGGCATGGACTTAATGAGTGACAAACAGTACTCTTCATCAATCTGGCTCCAACTTTCTCTGATTGCTGTTGCCAGATCAGCTTTGCAGGTTGGAGCCTTGTCATGGACCATTTTCTTCAACTTCCACCAAAGATTTTCAATTGGATTAAGATCCGGACTATTTGCAGGCCATGACATTGACCCTATGTGTCTTTTTGCAAGGAATGTTTTCACAGTTTTTGCTCTATGGCAAGATGCATTATCATCTTGAAAAATGATTTCATCATCCCCAAACATCCTTTCAATTGATGGGATAAGAAAAGTGTCCAAAATATCAACGTAAACTTGTGCATTTATTGATGTAATGACAGCCATCTCCCCAGTGTCTTTACCTGACATGCAGCCCCATATCATCAATGACTGTGGAAATTTACATGTTCTCTTCAGGCAGTCATCTTTATAAATCTCATTGGAACGGCACCAAACAAAAGTTCCAGCATCATCACCTTGCCCAATGCAGATTCGAGATTCATCACTGAATATGACTTTCATCCAGTCATCCACAGTCCACGATTGCTTTTCCTTAGCCCATTGTAACCTTGTTTTTTTCTGTTTAGGTGTTAATGATGGCTTTCGTTTAGCTTTTCTGTATGTGAATCCCATTTCCTTTAGGCAGTTTCTTACAGTTCGGTCACAGACGTTGACTCCAGTTTCCTCCCATTCGTTCCTCATTTGTTTTGTTGTGCATTTTCGATTTGTGAGACATATTGCTTTAAGTTTTCTGTCTTGACGCTTTGATGTCTTCCTTGGTCTACCAGTATGTTTGCCTTTAACAACCTTCCCATGTTGTTTGTATTTGGTCCAGAGTTTAGACACAGCTGACTGTGAACAACCAACATCTTTTGCAACATTGCGTGATGATTTACCCTCTTTTAAGAGTTTGATAATCCTCTCCTTTGTTTCAATTGACATCTCTCGTGTTGGAGCCATGATTCATGTCAGTCCACTTGGTGCAACAGCTTTTCAAGGTGTGATCACTCCTTTTTAGATGCAGACTAACGAGCAGATGTGATTTGATGCAGGTGTTAGTTTTGGGGATGAAAATTTACAGGGTGATTCCATAATTTATTCCTCAGAATTGAGTGAGTCCATATTTTTTTCCCTCTGCTTGGTCTAAAAAAGTAACCGTTACTGACTGCCACAATTATTTTTCCTGATTTCTTATAGTGTTTCTTAAAGCCAGAAAGTTGCCATTTGAAATGACTTTAGCTTTGTGTCATGTCTGTGATCTGCTTTTTTTCTCTACAAAATTAAACAACTGAATGAACATCCTCCGAGGCCGGTGATTCCATAATTATTGCCAGGGGTTGTATATTCACAACCTAGTGCTTTGGAGGAGGGTTGCATAGGTGTCTTTCTTAGCTATTTAGCCTTACCTTCACTTTCAGACATTGAAAATGAAAATTTAATAAAACTGATCTCCATGGAGGCAAGTAATGCAGCCATCACCAGACTAAAATCAAGGAAGGCAGTAGGACCAGACGGGTACAATTCCTCAGCCTGAAGACAGAATTGGTCCCATTATTACTGAAGCCATTTAATCACGTCCTACAGGAGGGAGAAATCCCCCCCGGAGGGAGGCAACTATTTCAGTTATTCCAAAGGAGGGGAAAGATCAACGAGAATGTGGGAATTATCGACTGATTAGTGTCTCAACTTGGATTACAAAATGTTCACCTCTATTTTTGCCTGCAGACTGGAGGAGTTGTTACCTAACCTCATTAACTTGGATCAGACTGGTTTTATTTGTCAGACAAACAACTGATAATATTAGAAGAATACTACACATCCTAAGACAAATACAAAAGGACAAAACTCAAGCAATTATAGGGAGTCTGGACGCTGAGAAGGCTTTTGACTCGGTCAGATGGGCATTTCTATACAAGGTGCTGACAGAGTTTGGATTTCAACATAAATTTATCAGAATAATCCAGGCACAGTATGATAGACCCTCAACTCGTATCAGGGTTAATGGTGACCTATCGGAGACTCTTATTCTGAATTGTGGGTGTAGACAGGGCTGTGCAGTGCCGCCCCTCCTCCTTAATCTCTTTATAGAGACATTGGGTCAGTTAATAAGACAAAATCAAAATACAATATTAAGGGTATTGCACCATTAGGAGGTGAACATGAGGTAGCAATGTTCACAGACGACATGTTGGTCTGCCTGGGGGAGCTGGAGAGATCATTCAGGGAATTGATGTATCTACTCTGACCCATCTCGGTAAGTTATCTGGCTACAAAGTTAACATCTCAAAAAACTCAGGTGATGACACTTAATTATAAAAGCCTCTGCGACTTTACATAAAGATTTTAAGATCAATTGGGAAAATGAGAAAATTAAATATTTAGGGATGCATCTGACTGGGGACCTCTCAGGGCTCTTCCTGCAAATACGTTCTTATATTGATCACATATGTAAACTGACTGACTTCTGTGATGCTGAATCAGAATTCTACCTTATTCTGAAAAAGCCTTGACCCTCTAGGGCCACCTCACAGCTCAGCTCTTTCCACTGCCAATAATCTACTTATTAAAGGTCAATAGGAAAGAGAATCAGGGATCAAGACTTCTGAAGAGACTTGGGGTGAGATCTGGTCCTTCCACTGGAAAACATCCAACTCCATGGACTGGAGACAGCATAGTCAGAGAATATCATTAGATATTTGAAGACACCATATCAAGGGAAGTACAAAGATGTGACGACATCATGGTGGAGGAAATGTGGCTTGACCGTCGCTAACCGCTACCGTATATTCTGACTGCCCCAAGTTAAGGGCTTTCTGGAAGAGTTGCCGGGCCTCATTAACCAGAGTTTCTAATACTCAAATACCTTTGAGTTTTGATGTTCTGTATTTGGGTCATGTTAATTTTTTGGAATGAAGGAGAGAGACAGAGTTGCTGCAGATACTTTTGGTGGCTAGCAAGAAAGCAATTACAAGAAGATGGTTAAGTCCAAGTTCAGCCTGCCCTCGTTGGCTGGACTGGAATCACTCTGGAGATATTTAGAATGGAAAAATTCACCTATCAAAAGGACAAATTTTATCAAATTTGGAATAACTGGATTTCATTTACAGCCCCCATGAGAGCAGACTTTATCTGATCTCACTGGTCATATTACCTCTATAATCTATAACCTACTGGGTTATTGATGATTACATCTGTAACAGCAGCAGCGGGGCAGCTCCCCTCGCCCCCCCCACCACCCACCATTTATGTACATAGTTGTTGTGTGTGTAAAAGGTTCCATCTTTCACTAAGCTGTACCAGAGCTCCCTCATAGCCCCGCAGGGTTTGGGTTTATCCAGACAAATTGGTGGGCCAGCACAGCCGTGTTTCTGCAGGTGTCGCCCTATCAGCTGATAATGCATGCGCAGTGATGGCAGGACGGAGCAATTTTTAGGGGGGACTATTCAGTCGGCGACACCGACTCTGCAGTGAGTCACTGTCATCTGTTTCTTGTCAGTTTGCACAGTGTGAGTTGGTCTTTTACTTGGCGGCATGTGGATTATTATTACTTCCACCAATTAAGTTTTCACCCCTGTTTGTTTGTTTGTTTGTCTATTTGTAAACAACCTGTAACCCACATTTTTTCATATATTGTGATGAGATTTTTACTGAAGATTCATATCCTGATAGGCAAAAATGGTGGCAGACAGACAGGCAGGCGGACCGACTAACCGACCCAAAGTCTTTGCAGTACCCGATGGCCATAGTTTGGCCGCATGTAAAAACAGGAGAAATCTAAACTAACTTGAACAAATCATAATACAAAAATGGAAGTATAAGAATGGGCAAAGTTAAAATGGAAATGAAAATTTTCCTCAACGAATTGTTGACGTTTCACGTGTCAGTTAATAATCCACCGGGTTAGGTTGATGTCCATGTGGTGGACTGGGAGCCGTGCTGGTTGTGAAGATCTGCAGTAATGTTCCTTCTTGCTGTCTGTTGCTCAGTACCCCTTCATGGATTGTGACCAGAGCTTCCCTATCCTTCTCTGTTCCTTGTCCTCCCTCATTGGATTGAGGCGGCACCTCAGGACAAAGTTCTGTCTTCCCCTCTGATTCTCCTCTTCCAGCAATGGAATATAGAAGGTGTTCTGGAGTAGCACCCTGCAACCCAGAAGACCCAAGACTCCTGCACAGGTGGTCTGTTCTGGTCTTTCTCATGAAGTGCACAAGTGTTGGGGTTATGGTTCAGTTCCTTGGAAGACGTCACTGATACCCGTCCACAAAGTCTTGCATCAATTTTCTGCACTTCCCATTGTCTCCATCTGTGAGGTCAACCTCTGCAGGTGGACAGGGAACCAAGTCGTGTAAAACTGCAGGGCAGGTCATGAACTGGAGCAGAACCAGAACCATTTCCTGCAGGGTCCCCGTACTGCAGACAACTAACAGGGACACAGTCTCGTGTCCTCACATACGGTTGGTCAAGCAGTCCAATATTAAGGATGTGTGGTGGATATCAACCTCATTGTTCTCCAGCTTGTCCTTTAGAAGCTGGAAGGAAGGTGATAGTGTCGTGGGCCCATTGTGGGGCTCAACAAAGGTCAGAGACAGACAAGGACGAGTGTCTCCAGGGTCTTCATCAGGTGGAATGTTAGTGTCACCAGCTTGCAGCTGCTGATGTTCTTGATGAGTCCAGGTCCAGGCTCAGGTTGAACATGCATCCCTCTCAGCTGGTCTGTGTTCTGGATCGGAGGGGTTGTGTGACTCTGAGCTGAATGGTGTCAGAAGGTGGGGGTGGAGCGGGGTTCCCGGTCTGCAGCGGGCGTAGCTGGACCGGGGGGAGGGGCAGATATTTGTCCCACTTTTCACCTTCTGCAGCCTGGGAGTTGGGCTCCGTGTAACCAGAGACCTCTCCAGACTCCAACTGTGTTTCTGCTGTTTCTGTGTTTTCTTCATCCTGCAGCTGTTTTTTTTCCCTCCCTATATATTGGTATTCTTTCTGTATAGTAGTGTTCAGAATAATAGTAGTGCTATATGACTAAAAAGATTAATCCAGGTTTTGAGTATATTTCTTATTGTTACATGGGAAACAAGGTACCAGTAGATTCTCACAAATCCAACAAGACCAAGCATTCATGATATGCACACTCTTAAGGCTATGAAATTGGGCTATTAGTAAAAAAAAGTAGAAAAGGGGGTGTTCACAATAATAGTAGCATCTGCTGTTGACGCTACAAACTCAATTATGATGTTCAGACTGCTTTTTTTTTAGCAATCCTGTGAATCACTAAACTAGTATTTAGTTGTATAACCACAGTTTTTCATGATTTCTTCACATCTGTGAGGCATTAATTTTGTTGGTTTGGAACCAAGATTTTGCTCGTTTACTAGTGTGCTTGGGGTCACAGTCTTGTTGAAACACCCATTTCAAGGGCATGTCCTCTTCAGCATAAGGCAACATGACCTCTTCAAGTATTTTGACATATCCAAACTGACCCATGATACCTGGTATGCGATATATAGGCCCAACACCATAGTAGGAGAAACATGCCCGTATCATGATGCTTGCACCACCATGCTTCACTGTCTTCACTGTGAACTGTGGCTTGAATTCAGAGTTTGGGGGTCGTTTCACAAACTGTCTGTGGCCCTTGGACCCAAAAAGAACAATGTTACTCTCATCAGTCCACAAAATATTCCTCCATTTCTCTTTAGGCCAGTTGATGTGTTCTTTGGCAAATTGTAACCTCTTCTGCATGTCTTTTATTTAACAGAGGGACTTTGCGGGGATTCTTGCAAATAAATTAGCTTCACACAGGTGTCTTCTAACTGTCACAGCACTTACAGGTAACTCCAGACTGTCTTTGATCATTCTGGAGCTGATCAATGGGTGAGCCTTTGCCATTCTGGTTATTCTTCTATCCATTTTGATGGTTGTTTTACATTTTCTTCCATGCATCTCTGTTTTTTTGTCCATTTTAAAGCATTGGAGATCAGTGTAGATGAACAGCCTATAATTTTTTGCACCTGCGTATAAGTTTTCCCCTCTCCAATCAACTTTTTAATCAAACTACGCTGTTCTTCTGAACAATGTCTTGAATGTCCCATTTTCCTCAGGCTTTCAAAGAGAAAAGCATGTTCAACATGTGCTGGCTTAAATAGGGGACACCTGATTCACACCTGTTTGTTGCACAAATTTGATGAACTCACTGACTGAATGCCACACTATTATTGTGAACACCCCCTTTTCTACTTTTTTTTTTTTTTTTTTTTTACTAATAGCCCAATTTCATAGCCTTAAGACTGTGCATATCATGAATGCTTGGTCTTGTTGGATTTGTGAGAATCTACTGAATCTACTGGTACCTTGTTTCCCATGTAATAATATGAAATATACTCAAAACCTGGATTAATCTTTTTAGTCACATAGCACTACTATTATTCTGAACACTACTGTATGTATCTGTAGCTCTCTACAATAGTAATGTTTCCTATTCTGAAGTATTTTTCAATCCCCCTTCCAAATATATGGACCTGATTGACAACCTGAAATATGTGATGTGATGGAAAAGATTTCAATTTAGTTTTGCATAAAATATCCACAGTCTGCGTACAGAACAGACAGTACCACACCATCTTTATTTATAAAACACTTTACTACAACCAAAGGTGACCCAAAGTGCTGTACACTAAAACATACAGTTAAAACATTAAGACATATATTTAAACAAGTTAATAAATAAATATAGTGCATGCACACACAAACACATACACAATAGTATGCAAAGAAACATATGTTGAAGAAACATAATGAAAATAAGGGGCCTATAATGTCTGCCACCTTTATCAAATCTCTTTTGTACAAACTATGTCATAAATATAAAGAGTGTCAGATAGGAATCAACAGAAAAAATATAAATGTAGCATGAAATTGACAAATATGTTTATTTGAAACAGTGTGATTCTCACTGGACGAGCAGCTCGGCAGGGGAAAGAATGAATAAAGACGTGTTGAAATCATTTTTACCAACTAAATATTACAGCAAAGAGTTTCAAGTTTTAGTAGCATGAAGAATGAGTGAAACTTTAGAGTCCCAACGGGTGTTGAACTACACAGCAACTACATGACCTCACAATAACTGAAGATCAAATGTATTCAAAAGAACGACGTCCGTGGAACAGATTCTTCTCTACCCTGCAAAAATCACTTTAGTTCTTATTATACTGACAGTATTACAATAAGCAAACAATACATTGTTAGTTTTTCAACACCCAGTATGATAGCAATAGTTTGCTCTAATGAACATTTTACTTATAAAGTTTTATCTGTTTGTAATCATATAACTATATTCTGCTAGTACTAATGTAATCATAAAATATTATTAATTTGGTATATTACACAACATGTTTTACTGTAATCTGAAGTTTGACCTAATTTAGGTGACATTTGACGACAAGCGAAACCCTGAAGGTCAAAGTCAATCGCTTTTCCCAAGTAATGCACAAGGCCTGTGACTACGTTCATGGAAAATTTGTAGGCAAAATTTTAAAAATTGTGACCAGGAAAGTTGTTAAGTTGAATTTAGTGTTTGACCTTCCTGAGTGTCTGTGATGTAAACTGTGCTGCACAGCGAGTTAAAGGTGAAAAATGCAATGATTACAAACAAACAAAACATACTGACAAACATAATTTGCCAAAACAAAGTTTTAGCAAGATATTGGGGGGGCAAGTTGTCCAGGGGGGAAGATAAACTGTTACACCGGCCTTCCTGAGCCGTCTGATGAAGTGCAGCAGCTTCTGAGCTTTCTTCGCAGCAGCTGCAGTGTTTGCAGACCAGCTCAGATCAGATGACACATGAAGGCCGAGGAGCTTGTGGCTGTCTGCTCTCACCACGTCAGTGCCCCCTGGTGGTGAGGGGGTGCAGCTGAGGGGCTTTCCAACTGAAGTCAGTGGTGAATCCTGTTGTCTCTCCTACACTGAGGATGAGGTCGTTTTCCTCTCCATAGCCACGTGTGCCGTCAATCACCCAGGCCCAGGGCGGTGGTGTCCACAGGGTATTTGATGATGTCTGTGTTGTCCATGTTGGATACACAGTCGTGGGTGTACAGGGTGAAAAGTTTGAGGCTGAGGCAGCAGCCCTGAGGTGATCTGATGCTGACTGTGAGCTCAGCAGAGACCATTCCTCCCATCGGTACAATCTGTGGTCCGTCTGTGAGGAAATCCAGAACCCAGTTGCAGGTGGCGGTCGGCACCCCCAGATCGGACAGTTTTCCAATCAGCTTTCCTGGTCAGATGGTGTTGAAGGCAGAGGTGTAGTGGAGGAAGAGCATCTTGACATACGTTCCACTGTGGTCCAGGTGTTGGAGGGTGTGGTGGAGGGCTGTGGCTACCACATCATCCACTGCTCTGTTTGGATGACAGGCAAATTGAAGAGGGTCAACAGTTTCTGGCACCATGGAGTTGAAATTAGGGCTGAAACGATTAATCGAGTAACTCGAATAATTCGATTACAAAAAATGTTTGAGGCAAATTCTGTGCCTCGCTTTGTTTAACATTGTAGTACATATGCCAGGTCTGTGTGTGGCACTGTAACATGCCCAGAAAAGCCACAGAAGAAGACTAGAACATGCACACAGGTAGTGTAACAGCTAATCCATTTAGTACAAAAACTACACCCTTCCAATGTGACACACAGAGTAAATTAAATTAAAGAGAAAGACGGTCCACGCTGATCATCTGAAAGAGCTTACTGCGCATTTAACGCAAAGCAGTATGTTTGTCTGTTTTTAAAAAAAATAAAACACCATTTCATCTGCTGGCTGCTGTCTCTCTCTGCCCCGGTCGTTTTTTTGGGCAATGCACAGCGCTTCACTACGGAGCCCTGGAAGTGTCATCGCAAAATGTTTTGCATGTGGAGAGAACGTGTGTGCAGGTGAAATGGGGTGATCGTATATCTTCCCCTTTCCAGGTCAGCAGTGGAGTCAAACAAGGGAGCATTTTGTCTCCAATTTTATTAAATTTTTATATGAATGGTCTGTGTGAACAGCTGAATGGGTGTAGAACTGGTTGTGTGGTTGGGGATACAGTGGTGAGCCATTTGATGTACAAGTATGGTGATGACTGGGTTTTGTTCAGTCCCAGTTCTGCTGGGCTACAGCAATTGTTGAATGTGTGTGCCATGTATGTAGAAAAACATGACATAAAATATAATGATCATATGAAAAGTATGATCATGATTGCCAGAACGAATGATGACAAACATTTGTTTTTTCCTGATTTTACTCTGGCAGGCCATGTGCTGAATGTATGTAATCAGGTGAGGTATCTTGGTCATGTGATCACAGATACGCTGAGTGATGATGAGGATATATTTCGTCAGTGTCGTACGCTATATGTCAGAGCAAACACATTAGTTTGAAAAATTGTCTGCTGCTCCGACAAAGTGAAGCTGGTTTTGTTTAAAGCATTTTGTACACCTCTGTACACTGCACATCTGTGGATAAACTATAAGAAAGCGAGCCTTCAGAGACTACAAGTGGCTTATAATGACTCTGAGAGTTTTATTAAAAGGCCCCGATGGACCAGTGCCACTGAAATGTTTGTGATGGCACGTGTGAACACTCTCCAACCCATTTTAAGAACAATGATATTTAGGTTCATGTCTCGTTTAAATAATTCTGATAATAAGATTGTTCTTAAACTGATTAATATTTCTTACAGTGCCACACAGTATACGTCACAGATTTGGAAACACTGGTATAAGTGTCTTTTATTCAAGGGCGTCTAGTGTCCCTACCTTATTTATTTATTTATTTATTTTCTTCTCTGCTGTTGTTGTTGCATGTATGGTGTTTTGTTTCTTTTATCTGGACCTTGAGTCTGTAATAAAGTCTATCTAGCTGATTACTTGATTAATTGCCAGAATACTTGATTAGTAAAATAATCATCTCTTCTCAAATAATCATCTTAAGCATCTCAATTAGGGCTGGAGCCCTAGTTGAGATGATTAAGCACCAGCTTTTCCAGACATTTTCATGGTTTCAAACGTTTCACAATGAATGCCTCCTTGACCCCTCTCTCAAACCATTTCTTCTCTCTGGCTAATATTTTAACTTCCTTGAACTGCAGACTGAGGTCCACAGTGGACCTCAGTCTGCAGTTCATTCCACCTTAAAGACACTAACCACACGTTTGAGGACAAGGAAGTTAAAATATTAGCCAGAGAGAAGAAATGGTTTGAGAGAGGGGTCAAGGAGGCATTCTTTGTGAAACGTTTGAAACCCAGCCTTAACCGGGGAGGGGGTCTGAGACACACTTTGTCCCCTGTTTACAATGGGGTACTCAGGTCAAAGCAGTTTCAGTCCTTTGTTCATGGTAATGAGTCATTCACATCATCAGCAGAGTCGTCAAGGGAGCCATCAGGAGCGGGACAGCTGCCCTGTCATTAGGAGGGTGCTAACTAGAGCACAATAGGTGCTAATTAGAGCTATTGTTTAGTCACCAGCCCATAGCAGTCTGCCTCTCGGTAGGAGGGGTCTGGTTAGGTTTAAAACTCCAGCTTGTGTGACTTCTTGATTATTCTTCTCTACAAGAGTCAAGACAGAAGTCAGACCACCAGAGCAAGAATTTTAGCTGAGGAAGCTTCTGCGATTTGAAGCGAAACGTCCTCGCGTCAAGCAACCCAGTCCAGTCGAAGATTCAAGCTTCTCTACTATGGATGCCAGTAGATGGCAGTGTTCTATGCATTCTGAGCCCGATTATATCACACAGTTGTCGACCTGAATCAGAACTTAACAAACAGACTTTTTGGTTTTGCAGTTGCCTTTTCTTTTTTTTTTACAAGTGAAAAAAGTGACATATTTTACAAAACCCATTTATTTGTAAACACCAACACACACACGTTACATTAACTTGTGTTGGTTTTTACATATAATGAATTAGTCATCTAATCAGTGTGAGCGGAGGCTGAGTTTATCCATAATCCCTTTGGGAATCTGTACGTGTTAATGTTCAAATCTTCAGAATTAGTGCGTTACTTTGGCAGCCAGTCCCCTTCTGCTGGGGTAGCATTGAGCTCAGCACCTCTCAGCTGCCTCACTGCTGCAAAATACATAGCAGACAGTAGTCAACAGAGTTTATAAATGTTGCTCACTGTTACTATGTAAAAAATGTTATCAGAACTAAATTTATCGGAAACTAATTGGTCCGCTGATGGTTTTTGAAGTTAGCTGAAAAGCTAATCCACTAAGAAAAAAGTTACCTTCGATAATTAGCGGTTAGCGGATTAGTTGAACTGTGCCCACCACTGCATAACACATTAAGACACACACAGGATAAACACAAACATAACACATTAACACACACACGGGATAAACACACACACGGGATAAACACACACACACACACGGGATAAACACACACACACAATAAACACGGGATAAACACACACGGGATAAACACGGGATAAACACACACACAGGATAAACACACACACACAGGATAAACACACACACACAATAAACACAGGATAAACACACACACGGGATAAACACACACAGGATAAACACACACACACAATAAACACAGGATAAACACACACACAAACACACAGGATAAACACACACACACACAGAATCGTTCTCATCAATGTGGATCAGTAAAGTTCAGCCCAGTCTCATGTTTTTTTTTTTTCATGCTCCCCTCACCAAATGATTCAAATTTTCCTGACGGGTTTTTTTTAAACTCACTATTACTAACCCTACTCCTTCCCCCCCAACCCTAACCATAACCACCCCGACCCCCCGCTTCACTTTTAATTTCATGTAGCCATCATGGAATGAATTAGAATGAATTCCTGCAGCCGTGACTAAAATGAGGCACTTTTTGTCACAATATCACGAAACAATCAATTAATGTATATTTCGTGCTGCTTAATCACGACATGCCGTGATACTGGGTTGGTAAAGTTCTGCGATTAGTTGAAAGATGCTGCATTTTGACCTTTATCTACGGTGAGTGCACACGTTGCATTAAACGGTATGTATAAAAGTAAAACTATGTTTTGTCCATGTAGCGTGATAAGCAGAAGGACAGTATGCATCATGGCATACTGTTATGTGTCGACGCGGGTTGAGGAGCGGACCTGCGTCTGACGGAACCCAGCGCCAAAACAACCAGAAAGCGGTTCCAATAACAAAACAATTTATTTTCCCCCTTCTGTGCAATACAAAGTGTACAAACGTAAAATGCCTCTGTCTGGCGGAGTGAAGGACGGCACCCTCTCCAGCGCCCAAAAGGATCGAAGCCCGGCGCTTCTGGACCCACGTTCACCGCCAAACACCCCCCAGGTGGACACGACAAACCGACTCTGCGAAGGATAGAAAAGGTGAGGTAAGTCAGCAGCTGCAACTAATATCCTTCAAAGGCACACACTATCAGCAACACATTCAGGTCTGAATTTAAGCTTTATGTAAATGAGCAGCTTCTCACAACAGGTGGAGGATCATCAGTCCGCATGCCACGGCCGTGAGAAGCGAGCTGCACAATTCTCATCAATATTCACATATACTGCATAACAAAATACCAAATTACTGTTAACAATTATTCAGACAATCAAATCACCTCTGATGTGTGATGACAGCATGTGTCCCTCACCCGTCCTCCTTCACAGGCACGATGTGTCAAACCCAGGTGCGGTCCTCAGCGTCTCACAAACGAACATCACAAGGTCGAGTTCCCGGCAATTCTGCTTGAATCACACATGGCTTAAATGCAGAACGCCATCTCATTATCTGCTTCAGCTGAAAGTCTTTAAGGTTGCACGTGAGCACCATCCACAGGTGCTGCATATCACGTTGATGAGGGTGAAGGACTCTTCTGCCAGCACCTTCTCCACAGACAATAAATCAGTTTGCATACCACCTGGAGAGCAAAGAAAAGAAAAGAACACCCAAATGTCCAGCCAAACCCCCCAACACACAACAGCATACAACGTAAAGTTTTTACCTCTGCCAAGGAGGTTATGTTTTCGGTCGCGTCCATTTGTTTGTTTGTTGGTTGGTTGGATTGTTAGCAGGATTACTCAAACAATCCTCAACGGATTTCAATGAAATTTTTACCAGGGGTGCATCTTGGCCTAACTTAGAAGTCATTAAATTTTGGTAATGATCCGGAACACGATCCAGATCCAGTATTTTTTAAGGATTCTTTATCATTGCAGGACAGGGCCAATTTCAACATTTTTGCATCTAACTTCATGAAGACGGGTCCCAAAGGCTGAACAAAAATTAAGTTACAACACAACAATGATTTAGCAATTGTCATTTCCTCATTGAATAAGCTTATTAGAAAATAAAAAAACTTGTGTAGTTCATGTAGTTTCTCTTTATAAATACATTTGCTGAAGATCTAAGGGTTTAATCCTCTGGGGCCGATGCCATCATATACGACGACTGAGACCAAGCCTTACTAAATTATAAATAACTTTTTAATGATATGAGATAGAAACTTACTTTTTTTGCTGAAAAGTTAACTCCGCAGACCTTTGAGCCACTGTCCACCATCTTTTTACTCCTCATAGAAGCTGTGTGATGACGTGAGCAATGTGAGTGTCCAATCGGAATTGGTTCACCATCACATGGTTTTCCAAAATCCAATTGTAGGGCAGATTCACCTCACGTGACACACCAAAGATTGTTTTTAGGAGTGATGTGTTACTAGTTTATTATATTTTGCTGTGTGTTTTCAATAAATGTGTGTGGAAAATTATTTCTGCTTTACTTTTTCCTTTCTTATTTCTGATTGTAAACATTTATTACACTTATAAAACACAACTATAGCATATATATTTTGAAAGTACAGGTTGTCATGAAAAAAAGAGACATAAAACTTGATTGTGTGACGCCAGTGACCCAATAGCCTTGGCAGAGGTTTGCGCTCTCTGAGTGCTTCTAGTTGAGCACTTCTTGAGCATCTTACATCTCATATGAGCCAACAGAGCGTGAAGCAGCTACTGCCTGCTAGTTTTAGTCATCTAAAACCACCGGAGAAACACGTGTATATATACGGCAATCCAAATTAAAGGAGAAATGCTGCTTTTAACAGCCTGGACCTCATTTCTGGCTTAAAATACAGTCATTTACTCACCGATATAACTTTGGTGTCATTAGGAGTCCACGGTTCAGACGATGTGTTCATCTTCAAGTCTGGCTCAATGATTGTTGTTCTTCTAGGTGGACTAGAACTTTTTGTGTTACACAGCGCCAACTACTGTACAGGAGGGACCTAGTGGTCAAGATGTGTCACTGATTTCAAAACGCAGCTGGCAACCAGACGTGCGGTTCTGTGACATGTCAATCATTTGGGGTGGCACCTGGGGTGTCCAGTCAGCTTTCAGAGGGGTCCAGTGCCACCTTGGCCTCCCCTCTAGCTCCGCCCATGCCAGGAAGTGTTCAACATTTGATGTTTCCTGTGGACTCAAAATTTGGCACTTTGTGTTTCAGTCTCAAATTGACACTGAATTCCTGCAAGATCCCACAAGATCTCCTCTATTGTCAATCTGGGAACTGTCAATCCAGGAGGTGTTCAACATTTGACATTTCCTGTTTCACTGTGAACTCAACATTTGGCACTTCCTGTTTGGGACTCAGTGTAGCATGAGCGAGCTTTGTGACGCTTCGCTTGTTAATATACAATGCAGTGATCTCCACACATGTAGGTTGAGCCAACATATGTGATCGATTAGGCAAAGACAAAACAAAAATAATAATAATACAGGAGGGGAAAAAAAAATGAAATGAAAGTAATCATGATCTGAGAATTGCTTTAATATTCATGTGCAGTGTGCACTTCAATGGGAATAAACTGGAAATTAATTCTTGTGACACCTGTCAATTTCAGGTGTAACTGAATGAGCATTCCTGGTGAAATGAATGTTGAATGTGGCACATAATGTAACAATCAGTGTAGTCTTTTCCAAAAATTCCACTTCTTTAAACTCTTCTGTACATTTTGAACCCTTGTCTATTTGTGCATCCAGATATACAACAACAGGCAGTTTCAGTGGATAAATAAACTGGATACATACACAGATCGCTTAAAAGCACATGCGAATTTGGCCCCAAGATGGCACCACGAGTCACGTGACCATGGATTTTTTTTTTTTTTTTTTTTTTTTTTGGCTCATCATGTCATGTTTTTCTTTAAAAAACTGTTGAGGTCGAAGGTTCTAAAAACATTCTAGACTCACACACCATTCCAACTCATTGCTTAATTTGTTGCCACCCTGAAAAATGTCAGCTACCTATTTTATAAACACGACCCAATCTAGAGGTCGTAGATCCCCACGGGCAACACACTTGTATTCTATAATTCTCTAAAAAAGTATTTTTTTTAAATAGGAGGAAGCAAACATATTTTAGAATCATAAAGAACCAAAGGAGGGTGTCTTTAATTAGACCTCTGCAGACATTCTCATGTGATTTTCATCTTTTGTGGTAAAAAGTGATTTTGATGGGCACTAAGTGATGAGAGGAGAGACACAGGCATCACCAGATGACTTGTTGCTGTGGCAACTGATGTCAGTGAAGATGATGATGATGAAGCTTGTCCATCCCTGGCCACCGTCATTAGCCCAGTGACTTACCGCGGATGAGCCGTCTTATCTCTCTGTTTGCAGCCGCAGCACTATTTCTGTGTCTCACTTACAACATGACTCAAAGCTTGTGCACATTGTGTCAGGTGACACGTGCACTCCAGGTGAATTTTCGTTTATGTCAGAGGGTCCATGGGAACATCCACCTGCAGTGCAGCAGATACCAGCAAAATATCTCAGAGGAATCTTTCAAATGGGGATTAACTAAAAACTTAAAAAACGACTGACCACTTGAATTTTCAATAGGCAGCCAGGTCGGGGGTCAATGATGAATTACACAGGGGTCAAAATTTAAAAATGCTCCAATCATATTGAAAACTACACTACATTATTTGTCTGATCATAAAGATTCCAAAAACGTATAATTTGGACAATCTGTGACTGAATGTTATGGGGTAAAAACAGCAAGAATGGTGACAAAGGTTAATTTCAGTTTGTACAGGGGTCAAAGGTTAAAGCTGCTCCAAGTTTGGTAAAAAGTGATGCAAATTATTGGTTGAGTTAATAGGGTTTTAAGAAGGAACAGTTTGAGTCACGTGGTGAGGTACTGGGAAATGACTGCACTATAGAAGAGCTCCTAACCCCTGTCAACATTACCGGTACTTAAGAAAAATAACTTGGAACATCTCCTACCACCATCTTACTTAACGCTGGTGAACATTTTCATTGAGACAAAGCAAGATTGTGTCCAAAATATGACGACCAGCCAGAAAAAAAAAACAAAGTGTGCAGACTCAGCTGCCAGCTGTTGCTATCGGAGAAGCTAACCCAGCTAGTCCTGCTAGCCAAGAAGAAGACCAGAAAACTGATATAAATGGCTTGTTTGCTGAGATTACCAAGGTGGGGGCGACATTGAATGGGGTTGCGAGTGATGTAACTCTAATCAAGTCCGACACAACGGAACTTAAGAGCACTGTGAGTGCTATTAAAACAAGGCTAACAGAGGCCAAAATGCCACTTTCAGAAATAAAGGAATTTCAGTGTTGTTTTTTCTGCAAATCAATGAACTGAGATATTTGAGTGAACGATTCTGGACCTCGTCCTCCACTAAAGGACGGATCTGTGGGTTCGACCTGCATCATGGAAGCCAGATCAGGCCTCGGAACAGTGTGACTCCATGTGGCTGACATGTATGGACCAAACATGAGCTCAGGGTCACGTCACAAAGACCTCAGAAAATATTGACATTGCACATGTTGTCATTCTAATTTGTTTGGACTCGGTGCTGCAGGTTGGACTCGGTTCGACTCAGATGGACTCAGTGCTGAGGCTGAACACGGTGCTGCAGGTTGAACACGGTGCTGCAGGTTGAACACGGTGCTGCAGGTTGGACTTGGTTGGACTTTGTGCTGCAGGTTGGTCTTGGTTGGACTTGGCTGGACTCGGTGCTGCAGGTTGAACTCGGTTGGACTCTGCTGCAGGTTGGTTTTGGAGGGTCTTGGTTGGACTCGGCTGGACTCGGTGCTGCAGGTTGGTCTTGATTGGACTCTGTTGAACTCGGTCCTACAGGTTGAACTCGGTTGGACTCGGTGCTGCAGGTTGGACTCGGTTGGACTCTGTGCTCCAGGTTGGTCTTGATTGGAATCTGTTGAACTCAGTGCTGCAGGTTGAACTCGGTTGGACTCGGTGCTGCAGGTTGGGAGTTCAGGTGCCTAAATGTTGCGTAATGTGTTTATGAGACGTCTGACCAATCAGTTGCATCTCGTCTCCTGCAGGCGTCTTCTTGATCCCGTACCTGGTGTTTGTCTTTGTCGGAGGAATCCCCATCTTCTTCCTGGAGATCTCTCTGGGACAGTTCATGAAAGCTGGAAGCACCAAAGTGTGGAACATCGCACCGCTTTTTAAAGGTTCGACACCCAGCACACAACCAAACAGCTGTTTACCCTCTTCTACCCAGAATCCTCTTTGTTGTCTGGTAACATTTAAAAGCATCAGTTGGACACTTTCACTGTTTGGACAACAGATCATTTACTGACTCAGAGATCCACACCGTCCTCAGTCCATGAGCAAGGCAGTAACCTGAAGCAGAGCAGACTCAAATACAACCCCAATTCCAATGAAGTTGGGACGTTGTGTAAGATGTAAATAAAAACAGAATACAATGATTTGAAAATCCTCTTCAACGCATATTAAATTGAATACACCACAAAGACAAGATATTTAATCTTAAACTGATAAACTTTATTGTTTTTGTGCAAATATTTGCTCATTTTGAAATGGATGCCTGCAACATGTTTCAAAAAAGTTGGGACAGGGCAACAAAAGACTGGGAAAATTGATGAATGTTCAAAGAACACCTAAATGGAAACAGGTGAGTGTCATGATTGGGTATAAAAGGAGCATCCCCAAAAGGCTCAGCCGTTCACAAGCAAAGATGGGGCGAGGATCACCACTTTGAACAACTGCATGAAAAAAATAGTCCAATGGTTTAAGAACAATGTTTCTCAACGTTCAATTGCAAGGAATTTAGGGATTCCGTCATCTACAGTCCATAATATAATCAGAAGATTCAGACAATCTGGAGAACTTTCTACACGTAAGCGGCAAGGCTGAAAACCAACATTGAATGCCCGTGACCTTCGATCCCTCAGGCAGCACTGCATTAAAAACCAACATCTTTGTGTAAAGGCTCTTACCGTGTGGGCTCAGGAACACTTCAGAAAACCATTGTCAGTTAACACAGTTCGCTGCTACATCTACAAGTGCAAGTTAAAACTCCACCATGCAAAGTGAAAACCATACATCAACAACATTCAGAAATGACTTCGCCTTCTCTGGGCCCAAGCTCATTTGAAATGGACAGACGCAAAGTGGAAAAGTGTGCTGTGGTCTGATGAGTCCACATTTCAAATTGTTTTTGGAAATCATGGACTATGTGTCCTCCGGACAAAAGAGAAAAAAGACCATCCAGATTGTTACCAGCACAAAGTTCAAATGCCAGCATCTGTGATGGTATGGGTGTTGGGAAAGTGTAGTGACACGGACCCACAACAGGGGGCGCAAATGAACGGTCAATAGATGAGCCAAAAAGTAACAATTTAATGTTGTGAATGTGCACAACGAACATACAGACAATTACAGAATATCATAACAGTCAATACACAGAGGTGACGTGTGGGCAGGCTCGAGGATAGAAGACGTCTGTCCTGAGAAGAGCCGGAACCACACGATTTCTGCCGCCCCAGAACCTGGTGAATACTGGAGCCGCCAAGTCCCGAATTCCCAGGTGATCACCGTCCCAGACTGTCGGATCTGGTACTGCTGGCGAAGAACAAAGACAGTCAAGTGTGGGTGTGTGTACACCTAGTAACAACAACGGTGGGAATGCCACCTCCACCTCTCATTCAATATGTTGCAGCGGTCTCAGCTGAAAAGGAGCGCCGTCTTGCACAGCCTCCTCACAAACGACCGGTTCTCCTGCAAATTCTCACAATAACAGAGTTACAAATCTCACAAAAAGGCTGAGAGTATTACCTCCTATGAAGTATGATATCTCGGCAACGAGGTGGAGATGATGTCTGGTCTTTATGGAGTGAGATGATGTTGAGTAGATGGGTGACAGCTGTCAAGAGGTAATGAGCGACAGCTGTCACCCCCGGCTGTGTCCATGGCGGCAGCGCCCTCTCGTGACTGAAGCCCGCACTTCAGGCAGGGCGCCCTCTGGTGGTGGGCCAGCAGTACCTCATCTTCTGGCGGCCCACACAACAATGGGGGTGTGTTAGTGCCCATGACATGGGCAACTTACACATCTGTGATTTCACCATCAATGCTGAAAGGTACATCCAGGTTTTGGAGCAACACATGCTGCCATCCAAGCAACGTCTTTTTCAGGGACGTCCCTGCTTATTTCAGTAAGACAATGCCAAGACACATTCTGCACAGTGTGGCTTCGTAGTAAAACAGTGCAGGTACTAGACTGGCCTGCCTGCAGTCCAGACCTGTAGCCCATTGAAATGTGCAGCGCATTATGAAGCGCAAAATAGAAGGAAAGGTGATGTAACACAGTGGTAAACATACCACTGTCCCAGCTTGTTTGAAACGTGTTGCAGGCATCCATTTCAAAATGAGCAAATATTTGCACAAGAACAATAAAGTTTATCAGTTTGAACATTAAATATCTTGTCTTTGTAGTGTAATCAGTTGAATATAGGATGGAGGATATATGATAAGAGGATTTGCAAATCATTGTATTCTGTTTTTATTTACATTTTTCACAACGTCCCAACTTCATTGGAATTGGGGTTGTACACCAGAACAAACACTGGTGGATACCGACTGAGGGTTCAAATCTAGGTTCCAGTTTGCGAGAAGGCACATGGTAGACCCGAGCTCCTTTGTGCCATGAGGCACCAGACAGACGTTTTCTAAACCTCTGAGTCCTCCAGGGTCGTCTGGCTGTTCTGGTGGCTTCCCTCACCTAGTCTCCTTTTACTGCACAGTCACTGAGGGAAAACTTTTCAAAGTCATCTGGCTGCAGTTAATTAAGACTTTTACTTTTATTTTTTTCTGTCCAAATCATTGGGGACGTCCTCGTCTTAACGGCTGTCACACGGCACAGTCATCGACTTCTCAACGTGTCTTTACGTGGACTGTGAGACGCGGCTAAAGTCTCAAAGTGAAGGTTTAGGTTCTGTCCTCATTTTGTTTATTTATGGTCCAAATGTTTTTGTTTCGTCTCCATGTTATTTATTTTATTTATTTTTGTCACATTATTGGTCAGTGATTCTTTTAAGAATAAGAGAATTTTTTTTCTCGCTTTAATTTTCTTTGTGTTGAATGATTCAGACGGACTGTTTGATGTCCTCGTCATTGGGATTCCACCTGTAAACCGGATTAATCTGGATGCGATAAACTGTGATTGTGGTGAAATGCACAGACACTCACTCTTATCTCATCCAGATGTCTGATAACAGACACATAAAGGAAAGCGGTTATGTAACTCTGTGACTTTACTTTGAAGGAAGTCACCTTCAGTCGGAGCTCCGCCCACATTATTACACAGACACACCCCCTCTGACACACCAGCAGGTCAACATTCGATTCCCACCTGTGGTCTTTCTGTGTGGAGTTTGTATGTTCTCCCCGTGTTTGTGTGGGTTACCTCCGGATGCTCCGGCTTCCTCCCACATCCAGAGACATGCAGGTTCAGTGACCCTCACATCACCCCGCCCCTCATACATTGACCTAACCCTAACCCCGCCGCTCGCCCAGTGATCTAACCTTCCCCAATGACCTGACCTTCCCCAATGACCTAACCCTGTCCCTCGCCCAGTGATCTAACCTTGCCCAGTGACATAACCCTAACCCCGCCGCTCGCCCATTGATCTAACCTTCCCCAATGATCTAACCCTGTCCCTCGCCCAGTGATCTAACCTTGGCCAATGACCTAACCCTAACCCCGCCGCTCGCCCAGTGATCTAACCTTCCCCAATGACCTAACCCTGTCCCTCGCCCAGTGATCCAACCTTGCCCAGTGACGTAACCCTAACCCCGCCACTCGCCCAGTGATCTAACCTTCCCCAATGACCTAACCCTGTCCCTCGCCCAGTGATCTACCTAACCCTGTCCCTCGCCCAGTGATCTAACCTTGCCCAGTGATGTAACCCTAACCCAACCTATCGCCCAGTGACCACTGAGAGAGGCTACACCCTGTGACCCTTAATTGGAAAAAGCAGCTTCAAAAATTGAATGAATGATGAGAAATAAAGTTCTCAAACAAGCTTTGAAGTCGAGCCCCGCGCTGGACTATTGTCTTCATCCTGCTCCCACTGAATTTCAGACGATTATAAGTCTGTCAGCTGCTGCAGTTATTTTGAAATAAATGCAAAATGTGTGTTTTAGCAGTAAAATTTACATTGCTTTTTAAAGTGGTTTCCTGCATCACAAAATCATGTTGTTCATTTTTATTATTGAATATCAGCAGCTGCCTACAGATACTAAGATTCAAAGTCAAAGTGAACTTTATTGTCAGTCAGGTCATATGACAGTAAAGACACAGAAGATGGAAACTGTGTTTCCCCAAAAATCTAGTGTGCAAATATTAATTTAACACACAACATACAACATAAGAGAAAGTACTGCACAGAGACATCAACAAATACACAGACAGACAGACAGTCTGGTAGTGCGGTAGGCTGGTAGTGTGGTAATCTGGTAGTGTGGTAGCCAGGTAGTGTGGTAGTTTGGTATTGGGGTAGTCAGGCAGTGTGGTTGTGTGGTAGGCTGGTAGTGCGGTAGGCTGGTAGTGCAGTAGTCTGGTAGTGTGGTAGACAGGGAATCTGGTAGTGCGGTTGTGTGGTAGTCTGGTAGTGCAGTAGTCTGGTAGTGTGGTAGTCAGGGAATCTGGTAGTGCGGTAGACTGGTTGTGCGGTAGACTGGTAGTGTGGTAGGCTGGTAGTGCGGTAATCTGGTAGTGTGGTTGTGTGGTAGACTGGTAGTGCAGTAGTGTGGCTGTGTGGTAGTCTGGTAGTTTGTCTTCATCACATGCTGCATTCATGCTTGCCAGATGGTAGGAGGGTGACCCGTTCATGTGCTGGGTGGGCGGGGTCTTTGTCTTTGATGATTTTGATGGCTCTCTGGCAGCAATGGGAGGTTGGGCTGATCCGGTGATCTTCTCTGCTGTCCTCACCACCCTCTGCAGGACTTTCTGGTCAGCAGCAGGGCAGCTGCCGTACGAGACTCTGAGGCTGCTGGTGAGGATCACGGTGATGGCGGTGGGGGGTGAGCTCTCCTCAACCTGTGAAGATGGTTGAGGTGTTGCAGTGCCTTCTTCACTCGGGTGGTGGTGTTGGTTGTCCATGTCAAGTCATGTGCCCCAGGAACTCGGGGCTCCATATCAGCACCGCCACTGATGGGGAGTAAAGGATTGCAGCTTCATCATCAGTGAAGCAGAAAAATAGAGGATTTGAGACCAGAGGATCCCCGGTTCAAATCCCCATCAGACCAGAAAATCACCAATGTGCCCTTAAGCAAGGTCTTTAATCTGTGTGTGTGTGTGTGTGTGTGTGTGTGTGGTACAGAAATGTTTGAAATGTGAATGTTTTAAAAAAGAAGAAGAAATGTTGCTTTGATTGTTGAAATGGTGATGAACCTGGTGACCTTCTCTGAGGTTAAAGGTCAGGCGTTGACTCTTTGAGATTGCTGTTGTTCATAAATTCATAAATTTTGATTGTCAGCTGGACTTTGTTGATAAGGAGAGCTTCTCTGCTGCGTTCAGATTTCTGCTTTGTGATGATTAACCTTCCTCATAAAATCTGTTTGTTTTTGAACCTTGCATATGTAAATGTTTCAGATGTTCAGCTACTCTCCTCTTTCCATTTTCTGCCATTTTTGTTTGTTTGTTATTTGAGGCGGTGATGTTTTATTGTCACATCACTTTAATACTCTTTAATGAGTATACTTTACACTTTAATACTTTAACGAGTCAAAGTATCTCCTGGCTCCGCCCCTTTATTAAGATCTGCTGGTTTCTCTTCTGGGTCAAACCCGGAACACTTGGACTGAGTTTTGTCAAAGTTGGATCTTTTCATCTGCTGCATCCAGTAATGATTGGATAAAGATGTGCTTGCCCCACACTGTCAGCTCAAACCAGATTATGTCCACATAATAATAATAATGACTTGGATTTCTATAGCGCCTTTCATGATACCCAAGGTCGCTTTACAAGAGTGGGAGGAGGAAGAGAGCAAGAGAGAAGAGATGTGTTTTGAGGTGCTTTTGGAACTGTGTCAGAGAAGTGGCAGAACGGATGAGAGGGGGCAGGCTGTTCCAGAGGGTAGGGGCAGTTACATAGAAAGCCCTATCTCCAAAGTGTTATGTGTCGACGCGGATTGAGGAGCGAACCTGCGTCAGACAGAACCCAGCGCTAAAAATAACCAGAAAGCGGTTCCAACAACAAAAACAATTTATTTTTCACCTGTGCCTAAATAAAATGTACAAAACCAAAACCAACATCCTTCTGGAGGAGTGACTGTTGGCACGCTCTCCAGTGCCCGCAAGGAGAGAAGTCCGGCGCTCCTGGACCCACTACCACCAGACAAACACCCCCCAGGTGGACACGACAAACTGACTCTCTGTGAAGCAAAGAAGAGGTGAGGTAAGTCAGCAGTTACAACAATATCTTTCAAAAGACACACGCTATCAGCAACACATTCAGGTCTGTACTTTTTATCTTTATGCAAATGAGCAGCTTCTCACAACAAGTGGAGGATCACTTATCCTGCACGCCACAGCAGTGAGAAGCAAACTGCACAATTCTCATCACAATTCAAGTATACTATGTAACAAAACACCAAGTTACTATCAACAATTAGTCAAATACTTAATTACCTTTAATGTGTGCTGACAGCATGTGTCCTCACCCTTCCTTGCTTCACGGGCTCGATGTGTCAAACCCAGGTGCGGTCCTCAGCGTCTCACAAACGAACATCACAAGGTCGAGTTCCCGGCAGTTCTGCTTGAATCACACATGCCTTAAAAGCAGAACGCCATCCAATTATCTGCTTCAGCTGAAAGTCTTTAAGGTTGCATGTGAGCACCAGTCACAGGTGCTTCACATGATGTTGATGAGGGTGAGGATTCTTCAGCCAGCACCTTCTCCACAGACAAATCAGTTTCCATGCCACCTGAGGAGCAAAGAAAATAAAAGAACACCAAAACATCCAGCCACACCCCCCAACACACAACAGTACCCCCCCATCAACGGGAAGCCTCCCGGCGACCGAACAGACCAGGCCCGAGAACAGCACCTCCCTCCGGGGTCCACGTCAGGAAGTAGACAGCACCGCGCTCCCAAGGTCCACCACAGACAGCAGGACAGGCACCGCAGCTGGAAGGCCGGCTGGAATCAACAAAAGCCCCAAAACATACCCCAACACACAGAAAAAAAACATAAAACCCACCCAAAACCTCCCCAGGGGACCGTCCCATCAAACCCCGGGAAGAAAAGAAAAACTCCCAAACGCCAAAACCCAACACAGCCCCACAAACACAATACAAACAGAAATGCATAAAAGAAAAATAACAAACAACCCCCCCAGAATGACCTGCAGAGTCCAACCCCCCCCAGAAGGCCTTCATCGCCAGTTCCAGGAGGAACAGCCAGAACCATGATCCCACACAGGTCCCCAGGTATACATGGAGCAAAACGGCGCCCCCCAGGGGACCGTACCATCAACCCCAGGAGGTACCCTCCCCACAACCCCGGAACCCCAGACCCGGTCACACTTGGCCAGTTGGCCCCAAGCCAATTCCCCCCCAGAGGACCGTCCCATCAACCCTGGAGGTGGAACCCGGAAGGAAACAGAACAAAATCAAACATCAACCCCCGGAGGACTACCAAAAACTACCCCGGGGGGATATAAAACGACTGTAAACCCTGTTACCCTCCCCGGCACCTCGAAAGACCCCAGGTCCCTCCCAGAGCCTTCGGCGGCTCAATTTTGGTGAACGGCTCAAAATATCAAGCCGGAGAAGGGAACAGAAAAAAACTAACCCAGCTCCAACCCCAAGGCGCAGCAGACAACCGGAAATACGTCCGGTGCCCCAACTCGACCATACCCCAGCCTCTCGGGAGGGGTGGAACTACCGAAATGGCGAACGGCAACAGATCGGCCCACCCCTCCGACTGAGGTAAGTCTCCGCTGCACCACACCCCGGCAACACCAATGACGAACGGTACAAAGGCTCACCGAGGCTGGAGTGGAACCAGGCCCTAACCAAACCAAAAAAAAACGCCTCTAACACCCCCCCCCCTAGGTGCAGAGGTCTTCTGAGAATGCTCAGCGTGACCAACCTGCACCACCCCACCACCCACAAGACAAACGGTCTTGGGGCAAGTGAGGTTGGGGTTAGGGATGTAGAGAAATAAAAAACAACAAAATAAAACGACCCAACAACCCAAACAGAAAATACCTAAAAACACATAAAAAATTAATAATGACGTGAGCTCAGGCGGACTTCCAACCGCCTAACAGTCACTTCACCAGATACGCCTCTGACTCCCCATACAATTGTAACCCCTATTTAAGGAAAAAACATTTACCCGTGCTAGATTTTTTTTTAATTTTTTTTTTATGTGTGTTATGTTGCCTGTCCCGGAACACTTGGAGACACGTCACCATTATTTCTCTTGACGTTTACATGTCGGGGCAATACAGTAATCTCTGCTCGTCCGAGCTGCATGGGCTCGTCAACAGGAGGAGCCAGAGGTCCCGTCGGAGGAGCCTCAGTGGGGCAAAGAAGAGGCAGCCCAGATCTGTGTCGGGGAAAGCCCCGAGATGAAAAAACCCGCTCTGATGGGCGTCCTCTCTTGCGTCCACGCTCCTTCATCCAATCATCTAGATGAATCACCAACGATATTAGCTCATCTAATTTGTTTGGCTCGTCACGGACTACCAGCTCGTCTTTCAATGACTCACCCAACCCATCTACAAATACGCCTCGTAAAACTGCGGCATTCCAACCTGTGGGTGACGGAGTTATCGGCACCGGTATCGATAGTGCCGCAGCTGGAGCAGCAGGAAGTAGAACGGCTTGCGCTGCAAGCGCCGTAACACGGGCGTCTGTTTGTTTAATTTGGTTCGCGAGATGCTGTAATTGCTCCCGTATGTTCTCCAAGTGTTCTTGAACTTTTTCGACAAAAGGAACCGCTTTTGCCGCTGGGTCCATTATGGAATGGCCGGGAACTACTGTTATGTGTCGACGCGGATTGAGGAGCGAACCTGCGTCAGACAGAACCCAGCGCTAAAAATAACCAGAAAGCGGTTCCAACAACAAAAACAATTTATTTTTCACCTGTGCCTAAATAAAATGTACAAAACCAAAACCAACGTCCTTCTGGAGGAGTGACTGTTGGCACGCTCTCCAGCGCCCGCAAGGAGAGAAGTCCGGTGCTCCTGGACCCACTACCACCAGACAAACACCCCCCAGGTGGACACGACAAACTGACTCTCTGTAAAGCAAAGAAGATGTGAGGTAAGTCAGCAGTTACAACAATATCTTTCAAAAGACACACGCTATCAGCAACACATTCAGGTCTGTACTTTTTATCTTTATGCAAATGAGCATCTTCTCACAACAAGTGGAGGATCACTTATCCTGCACGCCACAGCAGTGAGAAGCAAACTACACAATTCTCATCACAATTCAAGTATACTATGTAACAAAACACCAAGTTACTATCAACAATTAGTCAAATACTTAATTACCTTTAATGTGTGCTGACAGCATGTGTCCTCACCCTTCCTTGCTTCACGGGCTCGATGTGTCAAACCCAGGTGCGGTCCTCAGCGTCTCACAAACGAACATCACAAGGTCGAGTTCCCGGCAGTTCTGCTTGAATCACACATGCCTTAAAAGCAGAACGCCATCCAATTATCTGCTTCAGCTGAAAGTCTTTAAGGTTGCATGTGAGCACCAGTCACAGGTGCTTCACATGATGTTGATGAGGGTGAGGATTCTTCAGCCAGCACCTTCTCCACAGACAAATCAGTTTCCATGCCACCTGAGGAGCAAAGAAAAGAAAAGAACACCAAAACATCCAGCCACACCCCCCAACACACAACACAAAGGTTCTGAGTCTCGTGCGGGGAGTGGAGAGTAGGTCCTTGCTGGCAGAGTGCAGGGGCTGTGACTGGGAGTAGGGGTGAAGAAGGTCGTGATGTACCTGGGTGCCAGTGAATGGAGTGATTTGTAGGTAAGGAGTTGGATTTTGTAGTTGATGCGTTCTTTGACTGGGAGACAGTGGAGTTTCTTGAGGATGGGGGTGATGTGCTACCAGGACTTGGTGTGAGTTAGCACCCTGGCAGCTGAGTTCTGGACATACTGCAATCTGTCTAGGGCCTTGTGGGCAGCCCAGACAGAACACCATTGCAGTAGTCCAAACGGGAGATGATGAAGGCATGGATGAGTGTTTTGGTGACTGAGTGGGTAAGTGATGGCCGGAGTCTTGAAATGTTGCGCAAGTGGAAGAAGGTAGATTTGGTGATGCTCTTGTTATGGGAACTGAATGAGAGTGTTGAGTCCAGAATATCCAGGTTCCGCACTTGGGATGTTGGAGAAGTGGTGGAGCCATCAATGACCAGGGTAAGGTCTCCAACCTTCTTGATCAGTGGCTGTTAACCGAGACCTGGCTGTTATTGGAGACCTGGCTGTCATCGGAGACCTAGCTGTTAACCGAGACCTGGCTGTCATCGGAGACCTGGCTGTCATCGGAGACCTGGCTGTCATCGGAGACCTGGCTGTCATCGGAGACCTGGCTGTCATCGGAGACCTGGCTAAGCCACTTGTTCCTACCTCTCGCTGCCATGTGGTCACGTCCTCGACATTGGGAGAATTTGCTGCTGCCTTCATGGACTCTCAGTTTTATGCCATGAATGGACGAATGTCTCTGTTGCTGTCAGAAAACATCCTCTCTTTTTTCCACTCCACATGCTCAGTGATTCAAGTCTCTGTTGGCCCTTTTCACTGCAAATCCAGTAAATCAAGATCCGAGTCCTGATTAAATGCCTCAACCTGTGCCTTCAGAAAACGCTGCAGACAGGCGGGAAAAAGGTGGAAAAAGGACAAACTACAGGTGTCTCTGGGTATTCTGAGGGACAGTCTAATGGACTACCAGAAGGCTGTGAAGGAGACAAAATCTTAATATCGGTTTCGTATTATTTCCAGCAGTTGTCCTTGTCCCAGAGTGTTGTTTCAGACTATAAAGTCAGTTGTAAACCTGTGTCCCTCTGTTCTGAAGGACGCTACAACCATCAGCGGTGGGCACAGTTCTGCTAACCGCTAATTAGCTAAGCTAATTTTTTCATTAGCGTATTTGCTTTTCAGCTACCTTTGAAAACCATCTGCGGACCAATTAGCTTCCACTAAATTTAGTTACGCTAACTTCCAGTCCCCAAACATTTTTTGCTAGCATAGTGAGTAAAGCTTAACAGTCAAAAATGTTTGCAAACCCTAAAATCATACATCAAACTCTGGAGTGATGGTGTTTTGTGGTACCTGAACCCAGAATGAGGAACACGTTAACTCCTTATTTACAGACTGTTTCTGACCCAGAACTTTTTAAATTAAAGGTCAAGATGACATTTTGTTTTGTTTTTTACAATTTTATCTCTATTGTATGTTTTATTTTTTATTCTTGTGTGTTTTTTAAGAGCTGACGTAACGTGAATTTCTCCTTTGTGAGATCAATAAAGTTTATCTTATCTTATTGCCCTCATTTCCCAAATGCTTATTGAGTGTTGTTAGAAGGAAAGGTGATGTAACACAGTGGTAAACATACCACTGTCCCAGCTTGTTTGAAACATGTTGCAGGCATCCATTTCAAAATGAGCAAATATTTGCACAAGAACAATAAAGTTTATCAGTTTGAACATTAAATATCTTGTCTTTGTGGTGTAATCAGTTGAATATAGGATGGAGGATATATGATAAGAGGATTTTCAAATCATTGTATTCTGTTTTTATTTACATTTTTCACAACGTCCCAACTTCATTGGAATTGGGGTTGTACACCAGAACAAACACTGATGGATACCGACTGAGGGTTCAAATCTAGGTTCCAGTTTGCGAGAAGGCACATGGTAGACCCGAGCTCCTTTGTGCCATGAGGCACCAGACAGACGTTCTCTAAACCTCTGAGTCCTCCAGGGTCGTCTGGCTGTTCTGGTGGCTTCCCTCACCTAGTCTCCTTTTACTGCACAGTCACTGAGGGAAAACTTTTCAAAGTCATCTGGCTGCAATTAATAAAGACTTTTATTTTTATTTTTTTTGTCCAAATCATTGGGGACGTCCTCGTCTTAACGGCTGTCACACGGCACAGTCATCGACGTCTCAACGTGTCTTTACGTGGACTGTGAGACGCGGCTAAAGTCTCAAAGTGAACCATCTTTAGGTTCTGTCTTCATTTAGTTTATTTATGGTCCAAATGTTTTTGTTTCGTCTCCATGTTATTTATTTTATTTATTTTTGTTACATTATTGGTCAGTGATTCTTTTTTAAGAATAAGAGAATTTTTTTTCTCGCTTTAATTTTCTTTGTGTTAAATGATTCAGACGGACTGTTTGATGTCCTCGTCATCGGGATTCGACCTGTAAACCGGATTAATCTGGATGCGATAAACTGTGATCGTGGTGAAATGCACAGACACTCACTCTTATCTCATCCAGATGTCTGATAACAGACACATAAAGGAAAGTGGTTATGTAACTCTGTGACTTTACTTTGAAGGAAGTCACCTTCAGTCGGAGCTCCGCCCACATTATTACACAGACACACACCCTCTGACACACCAGCAGGTCAACATGCTTTAGATCAATAAATGAAGTTCCAGCTGGAGTCAACAATCACTCAGTTCATTTTATTCATTGAACATGGGCGGCACGGTGGATTAGTGGTTAGTGGTTGTTGCCTCACAGCAAGAAGGTCATGGGTTCGATTCCCACCTGTGGTCTTTCTGTGTGGAGTTTGTATGTTCTCCCCGTGTTTGTGTGGGTTACCTCCGGATGCTCCGGCTTCCTCCCACATCCAGAGACATGCAGGTTCAGTGACCCTCACATCACCCCGCCCCTCGCCCCTCATCCATTGACCTAACCCTAACCCCGCCGCTCGCCCAGTGATCTAACCTTTCCCAATGACCTAACCCTAACCCCGCCGCTCGCCCAGTGATCTAACCTTTCCCAATGACCTAACCCTAACCCCGCCGCTCGCCCAGTGATCTAACCTTCTCCAATGACCTAACCCTGTCCCTCACCCAGTGATCTAACCCTAACCCCGCCGCTCGCCCAGTGATCTAACCTTCCCCAATGACCTAACCCTGTCCCTCACCCAGTGATCTAATCCTAAGCCCGCCGCTCACCCAGTGACCTAACCTTGCCCAATGACCTAACCCTGTCCCTCACCCTGTGATCTAACCCTAACCCCGCCGCTCACCCAGTGACCTAACCTTGCCCAATGACCTAACCCTAACCCCGCCGCTCGCCCAGTGATCTAACCTTCCCCAATGACCTAACCCTGTCCCTCGCCCAGTGATCCAACTTTGCCCAGTGACGTAACCCTAACCCCGCCGCTTGCCCAGTGATCTAACCTTCCCCAATGACCTAACCCTGTCCCTCGCCCAGTGATCTAACCTTGCCCAGTGATGTAACCCTAACCCAACCTATCGCCCAGTGACCACTGAGAGAGGCTACACCCTGTGACCCTTAATTGGAAAAAGCAGCTTCAAAAAATGAATGAATGATGAGAAATAAAGTTCTCAAACAAGCTTTGAAGTCGAGCCCCGCGCTGGACTATTGTCTTCATCCTGCTCCCACTGAATTTCAGACGATTATAAGTCTGTCAGCTGCTGCAGTTATTTTGAAATAAATGCAAAATGTGTTTTAGCAGTAAAATTTACATTGCTTTTTAAAGTGGTTTCCTGCATCACAAAATCATGTTTATTTTTATTATTGAATATCAGCAGCTGCCTACAGATACTAAGATACTAAGATTCAAAGTCAAAGTGAACATTATTGTCAGTCAGGTCATATGACAGTAAAGACACAGAAGATGGAAACTGTGTTTCCCCAAAAATCTAGTGTGCAAATATTAATTTAACACACAACATACAACATAAGAGAAAGTACTGCACAGAGACATCAACAAATACACAGACAGACTGTGTGGTAGTCTGGTAGTGCAGTAGTGCGGTAGTGTGGTAGGCTGGTAGTGTGGTAATCTGGTAGTGCGGTAGTCTGGTAGTGCGGTTGTGTGGTAAGTTGGTAGTGTGGGAGGCTGGTTGTGTGGTAGGTTGGCAGTGTGGTAGTCAGGTAGTGTGGCAGTGTGGTAGGCTGGTAGTCTGGTAGTGCGGTAGTCTGGTAATGCAGTAGTCTGGTAGTGTGGTAGTCAGGGAATCTGGTAGTGCGGTAGTCTGGTAGTGCGGCTGTGTAGACTGGTAGTGCGGTAGTCTGATAGTGTGGTAGTGCGGTAGTCCGGTAGTGCGGTAGTCTGGTAGTGTGGTAGTCAGGGAATCTGGTAGTGCGGTAGTCTGGTAGTGCGGTTGTGTGGTAGTGCGGTTGTGTGGTAATCTGGTAGTGCAGTTGTGTGGTAGGCTGGTAGTCTGGTAGTGCGGCTGTGTAGTCTGGTAGTGCGGTAGTCTGATAGTGCAGTAGTCTGGTAGTGTGGTAGTGCGGTAGTCCGGTAGTGCAGTAGTCTGGTAGTGTGGTAGTCAGGGAATCTGGTAGTGCGGTAGTGTGGTAGTCTGGTAGCGCGGTAGTCTGGCAATGTGGTAGTCAGGTAGTGTGGCTGTGTGGTAGTGTGGCTGTGTGGTAGTTTGGTAGTCTGGTAGTGCGGTTGTGTGGTAGGCTGGTAGTGTGGTAATCTGGTAGTGCAGTTGTGTGGTAGGTTGGTAGTGTGGGAGGCTGGTAGTGTGGTAGTCAGGTAGTGTGGTAGTCAGGTAGTGTGGTAGTCAGGCAGTGTGGTAGTCAGGCAGTGTGGTAGTCAGGCAGTGCGGTAGTCTGGTAGTGCAGTAGTCTGGTAGTGCGGTAGTGCGGTAGTCTGGTAGTGCGGTAGTCTGATAGTGTGGTAGTGCGGTAGCCCGGTAGTGCAGTAGTCTGGTAGTGTGGTAGTCAGGGAATCTGGTAGTGCGGTAGTGTGGTAGTCTGGTAGTGCGGTAGTCTGGCAATGTGGTAGTCAGGTAGTGTGGTAGTCTGGTAGTGTGGCTGTGTGGTAGTCTGGTAGTGTGGCTGTGTGGTAGTCTGGTAGTGTGGTAGTCTGTCTTCATCACATGCTGCATTCATGCTTGCCAGATGGTAGGAGGGTGACCCGTTCATGGTTGTCCATGTCAAGTCATGTGCCCCAGGAACTCGGGGCTCCATATCAGCACTGCCACTGATGGGGAGTAAAGGATTGCAGCTTCATCATCAGTGAAGCAGAAAAATAAAGAGGATTTGAGACCAGAGGATCCCCGGTTCAAATCCCCATCAGACCAGAAAATCACCAATGTGCCCTTAAGCAAGGTCTTTAATCTGTGTGTGTGTGGTACAGAAATGTTTGGATGTTTGAAATGTGAATGTTTTAAAAAAGAAAATAAAATAAAAAAGAAATGTTGCTTTGATTGTTGAAATGGTGATGAACCTGGTGACCTTCTCTGAGGTTAAAGGTCAGGCGTTGACTCTTTGAGATTGCTGTTGGTCATAAATTCATAAATTTTGATTGTCAGCTGGACTTTGTTGATAAGGAGAGCTTCTCTGCAGCGTTCAGATTTCTGCTTTGTGATGATTAACCTTCCTCATAAAATCTGTTTGTTTTTGAACCTTGCATATGTAAATGTTTCAGATGTTCAGCTACTCTCCTCTTTCCATTTTCTGCCATTTTTGTTTGTTTGTTATTTGAGGCGGTGATGTTTTATTGTCACATCACTTTAATACTCTTTAATGAGTATACTTTACACTTTAATACTTTAACGAGTCAAAGTATCTCCTGGCTCCGCCCCTTTATTAAGATCTGCTGGTTTCTCTTCTGGGTCAAACCCGGAACACTTGGACTGAGTTTTGTCAAAGTTGGATCTTTTCATCTGCTGCATCCAGTAATGATTGAATAAAGATGTGCTTGCCCCACACTGTCAGCTCAAACCAGATTATGTCCACATAATAATAATAATAATAATAATAATAATAATGACTTGGATTTCTATAGCGCAATTCATGATACCCAAGGTCGCTTTACAAGAGTGGGAGGAGGAAGAGAGCAAGAGAGAAGAGATGTGTTTTGAGGTGCTTTTGGAACTGTGTCAGAGAAGTGGCAGAACGGATGAGAGGGGGCAGGCTGTTCCAGAGGGTAGGGGCAGTTACATAGAAAGCCCTATCTCCAAAGGTTCTGAGTCTGGTGCGGGGAGTGGAGAGTAGGTCCTTGCTGGCAGAGTGCAGGGGCTGTGACTGGGAGTAGGGGTGAAGAAGGTCGTGATGTACCTGGGTGCCAGTGAATGGAGTGATTTGTAAGTAAGGAGTTGGATTTTGTAGTTGATCCGTTCTTTGACTGGGAGACAGTGGAGTTTCTTGAGGATGGGGGTGATGTGCTACCAGGACTTGGTGTGAGTTAGCACCCTGGCAGCTGAGTTCTGGACATACTGCAATCTGTCTAGGGCCTTGTTGGGCAGCCCAGACAGAACACCATTGCAGTAGTCCAAACGGGAGATGATGAAGGCATGGATGAGTGTTTTGGTGACTGAGTGGGTAAGTGATGGCCGGAGTCTTGAAATGTTGCGCAAGTGGAAGAAGGTAGATTTGGTGATGTGCTTATGGGAACTGAATGAGAGTGTTGAGTCCAGAATGTCCAGGTTCCGCACTTGGGATGTTGGAGAAGTGGTGGAGCCATCAATGACCAGGGTAAGGTCTCCAACCTTCTTGATCAGTGGCTGTTATCGGAGACCTGGCTCTCATGGGAGACCTGGCTCTCATGGGAGACCTGGCTGTTATCGGAGACCTGGCTCTCATGGGAGACCTGGCTCTCATGGGAGACCTGGCTCTCATGGGAGACCTGGCTAAGCCACTTGTTCCTGCCTCTCGCTGCCATGTGGTCACATCCTCGACAGTGGGGGAATTTGCTGCTGCCTTCATGGACTCTCAGTTTTATGCCATGAATGGATGAATGTCTCTGTTGCTGTCAGAAAACATCCTCTCTTCTTTCCACTCCACATGCTCAGTGATTCAAGTCTCTGTTGGCCCTTTTCACTGCAAATCCAGTAAATCAAGATCCGAGTCCTGATTAAATGCCTCAACCTGTGCCTTCAGAAAATGCTGCAGACAGGTGGGGAAAAAGGTGGAAAAAGGACAAACTACAGGTGTCTCTGGGTATTCTGAGGGACAGTCTAATGCACTACCAGAAGGCTGTGAAGGAGACAAAATCTTAATATCGGTCTCGTATTATTTCCAGCAGTTGTCCTTGTCCCAGAGTGTTGTTTCAGACTATAAAGTCAGTTGTAAACCTGTGTCCCTCTGTTCTGAAGGACGCTACAACCATCAGCGGTGGGCACAGTTCTGCTAACCGCTAATTAGCTAAGCTAATTTTTTCATTAGCGGATTTGCTTTTCAGCTACCTTTGAAAACCATCCGCGGACCAATTAGCTTCCGCTAAATTTTGTTACGCTAACTTCCAGTTCCCAAACATTTTTTGCTAGCATAGTGAGTAAAGCTTAACAGTTAAAAACGTTTGCAAACCCTAAAATCATACATGTGAGTTCCTACAGTACTACAGTATTTTAACTAGAAAAACACAACAAATCTATAACACTAACAACACTTAATGACTGTAACTCACTTCATGCTGGTGTTAACGCCTCCAACTTGTGCAAAATGCTGCTATTCATCTCTCAATGAACACTTCCAGAAGTGACCATATTACTCCTGTACTGTACTCACGACACTCTTGTTTTAGAATTAATTTTAAGATTTCAGTGTTTGTTTTTAAAGCTATTAAGATTCTTGCACCTTCCTACATGTCTGAGATTTGACCTTTCCTCACTTACAGTCGGACATTATGGGCGTCTGGTCGACTTTGCTGAGATGTTCTCAGGTCAGAATATAAACTCTGGAGTGATGGTGTTTTGTGGTACCTGAACCCAGAATGAGGAACATGTTAACTCCTTATTTACAGACTGTTTCTGACCCAGAACTTTTTAAATTAAAGGTCAAGATGACATTTTGTTTTGTTTTTTACAATTTTATCTCTATTGTATGTTTTATTTTTGCGAATTCTTGATCTTTGATATTACTGTATAACACTTTGGGCATCGTCTGGCTGCTGTAAAGGCCGATATGAATAAATGTTGATTGATTCATTGATTATGTCCTCATCCATCCATGTTATTTTTGACTGTGTTCTTTGACTGCGTGTGATGCAGACAACACTTTCAGATTTGCAGAAACTTGAATTGCATTTCAAACCACCTGCTCATATGGTTTGAAGCCACTTTGGGAAAAACTGACCTCATGTGGTTTCTTGATGTCCAGACTACCAAAAAAAACCAAAATCAAGTTTATACAATCTGGATACACTAAAGATCTGATTTTGAGTGGTAATGTGAATGTGGCTAAAATCTTCTTAGTGAACTTTGACCTTATCATGAAGTTAATTTCTTGAAGATGATTTAACCGTTGGAGCTGTGGAGACTCTGGTTGACCGTGTTCCTCTTCCCAGGTCTGGGCTACGCCTCCATGGTCATCGTGTTCTTCTGTAACACCTACTACATCATGGTGTTGACATGGGGCTTCTACTACTTAATCCACTCGTTTACCGCCGTCCTGCCCTGGTCCACCTGCAACAACACCTGGAACACGCCCAGCTGCATTGAGAACTTCAGGCAGCACAACTGCAGCAGCACCGTGACACCCAACTCCAGTGCCAACGTCACCTGCAGTTCACCCGTCATCGAGTTCTGGGAGTGAGTTCTCCTCTGCTTCGTTCTCCCGTACTTTGCTCTCCTCCAGTTTGTCCTCTCGTGCTTTGTTGTCTTCCGTGTTGTCTTCCTGTACTTTGTTCTCCTCTGGTTTGTTCAACTCCACTTTGTTGCCCTCCTGTACTTTGTTCTCTGGTTTGTTCAACTCCGGTTTGTTGTCCTCCTGTACTTTGTTCACCTCCAGTTTGTTCCCCTCTGGTTTGTTGTCCTCCTGTACTTTGTTTTCCTCTGGTTTGTTCTCCTCCTGTGCTTTGTATTCCTCTGGTTTGTTGTCCTCCTGTGCTTTGTATTCCTCTGGTTTGTTGTCCTCTTGTGCTTTCTTTTCCTCCGCTTTGTCCTCCTGTGATTTGTTCTCCTCCTGTGCTTTCTTTTCCTCCGCTTTGTCCTCCTGTGATTTGTTCTCCTCCTGTGCTTTCTTTTCCTCCGCTTTGTCCTCCTGTGATTTGTTCTCCTCTGGTTAGTTCTCCTCCTGTGATTTGTTCTCCTCCGCTTTGTCCTCCTGTAGTTTGTTCTCCTCTGGTTAGTTCTCCTCCTGTGATTTGTTCTCTTCCGCTTTGTCCTCCTGTACTTTGTTCTCCTTTGCTTTGTCCTCCTGTAGTTTGTCCTCCTGTGCTTTGTTGTCCACTTGCAGTTTGTCCTCCTGTGCCTTATCCCCCTCTGGGTTGTGATCCTATCCTTTGTTGTCTTTCTGCTATTTGTCCTCCTATGTTCTGTCCTCCTGTATTTTGTCCTCCTCCGGTTTGTACTCCTGTAGTTCGTCCTCTTGTATTTTGTCATCCTCCTCCGGTTTGTCGTCCTGTAATTAGTAGTCTTCCTGCAGACTGTACGCCTGTAGTTTGTTCCTGCAGCGTGTACTCCTGTAGTTTGTTGTCCTCCTCTGAATTGTACACCTGTAGTTTGACCTCCTTCACTTTGTACTCCTGCAGTTTGTCATCCTCTTCCAGTCTGTATGCCTGTAGTTTGTTGTCCTCCTCTGGGTGTACTCTTGTAGTATGCTGGGGTCCTCCTCTGATTGTTGATTGTCCTCATCTGGTTGTTGTCTTCCTGTAGTTTGTTGATCTCCTGTAGTTTATCCTCCCCCAATTTGTCCTCCTGTAGCTTGCTGACCTTCTGTAGTTTGTTGTCTTTCTGTAGTTTGTTGTCCTCCTGTAGTTTGTTGTCCTCCTCTGGGTGTACTCTTGTAGTATGCTGGTGTCCTCCTCTGATTGTTGATTGTCCTCATCTGGTTGTTGTCTTCCTGTAGTTTGTTGATCTCCTGTAGTTTATCCTCCCCCAATTTGTCCTCCTGTAGCTTGCTGACCTCCTGTAGTTTGTTGTCCTCCTGTAGTTTGTCCTCTGTGCTTTGTTGTCCACTTGCAGTTTGTCCTCCTGTGCCTATCCCCCTCTGGGTTGTGATCCTATCCTTTGTTGTCTTTCTGCTATTTGTCTTCCTGTATTTTGTCCTCCTCCGGTTTGTCGTCCTGTAATTAGTAGTCTTCCTGCAGACTGTACGCCTGTAGTTTGTTCCTGCAGCGTGTACTCCTGTAGTTTGTTGTCCTCCTCTGGTTTGTACTCCTGTAGTTTGTCGTCCTCCTCTGAATTGTACACCTGTAGTTTGTTGTCCTCCTCTGGGTGTACTCTTGTAGTATGCTGGCGTCCTCCTCTGATTGTTGATTGTCCTCATCTGGTTGTTGTCTTTCTGTAGTTTGTTGTCCTCCTGTAGTTTGTTGTCCTCCTGTAGTTTGTTGTCCTCCTCTGGGTGTACTCTTGTAGTATGCTGGCGTCCTCCTCTGATTCTTGATTGTCCTCATCTGGTTGTTGTCTTCCTGTAGTTTGTTGATCTCCTGTAGTTTATCCTCCCCCAATTTGTCCTCCTGTAGCTTGCTGACCTCCTGTAGTTTGTTGTCTTTCTGTAGTTTGTTGTCCTCCTGTAATTTGTTGTCCTCCTGTAGTTTGTCCTCCTCGTTGGGACTCTCTGTGTGATTGAAGGTTTGGTTGGATGAAGGTTGGACGTTGGTTCTCTTGTCCTTAGTTGGGTTGATGTTGTTTGAAGTTTCACTGACTGAACTTTGGTGAATCGTCTTTCTTTCTGGAGACACGCCCACTTTGCAGGGTTATAACTAGAGTTAACTATCCAGTTTAATGATGATTCTTTATACATGTAGAATATACTTGTAGTTTGAAATTTATCTGAAGGACTTATCCTGCACTTGGGGGCGTGTCCAAGAATTTGATCCAATCACATGTTTTTGGGGAGTGGCCATCTAAACCCTGCCATTATATGAAACCAGACTTAGCCTAGTTAGCTCGGGGTAGCTAATGGAGTGCTGGTGTCGCAGACCGAACGGCCCCTCTAAAAACCGGCCCCCCTGATGACGCGGTTCACCGATTATCACCTCGTTTCTGCTTCAAACTGCCTCCAGTCATCATCTGTCTCAGCCACAGATATCTGAAGTTTTTGTACAACAATCATTTCCACATAAATTCAGCATTATTTCATCATAAAAGGTGGCAGACGCGATCAGAGCGCCACGGCCTAAACGAACAGGTAGCTGATGCGTTCACTACGCATCGGCCATTACAAAGCTTCACGGAATTTCGCCTCTTTTCTGCTTAAAACTGACTTTAGAATGATTTAAGAAGTTTTACCTTTATCATCTGATGGTTAATAATCCCATTAATCCATTTGATCGCTTTGGGTGAGAAGACTCCGTCTCACACGTGCTGCTGTGGTCCGAAATGATGCATGCACAGTAGAGGGTGACACGGGAGTAGATTTTCACTCGTGTCCCGTCCCGCTCCCAAAGAAAAATTCCTGTCCCATCCCAATCCCGGGCCAGAGTAAAAAAAAAAAAAAAATCCCTGTCCTGTCCCACTCCTGGTAAAATGACTCCCACTTCCATCCTGCTCCCATTCAGAATGACTCCCACTCCTGTACCGCTCCCATTTTTTCCTTCTTTTATTTTTTAGGCTTTAGTGTTCTGCCATTTTATTTCAGAAGATATGGCAACAGGAAGAGTTCATCTGTGTTAATACAAGGAGGCACTTATTGCCTTAATCCAAAAAAAAAAAATCTTCAGTAAAATACACAAATGGACACGTAATGATCCTGACATTTACTTTGTCTTCAATTTCTGTAACTGCTGACTATGAAACCAACATATTTCATGTTTTGTGCGGTCAGCTTTATTTTTATTTATTTTTTTGTTAATATGCCTGCAGCATTTTCCAGGAAAAAAAGAGGTTGGGACAGGACAGTTTATTCTAAATGTAAGAATTAATTAATTGTTTTTACAGCCAGTTTTCTTGAGAAATGTCAGAGGATGAAAACGTGAACATTTCCAAGTGACTGAATATTTCTTACACTTCATTTATATCAGTTATTCAGAAATACAAACACTGTGGTACTTGTGGTACACTGTGGAAATGCCTACAGGTAGGCAGTTCTCAAAAACTAAATGTCCATGCTGGAAGGAGACGAGTGAGGGAAGCCACCAAGACACAACTCTGGAAGAACTTTTTGCTTCTGTGGGTCTGAGTGGAGAAACTTGGAATAGTGCAACATTTTTATTTTTATCTTCATTTTACATATAGTTCCAACTTTTTCTGATTTGTGGTTGTTTCTGTTGCAATTCTGAAATTACAGAACTGCTATAAAGAAAAGTGTTGAAAATTGAAGAAAATTGTTTTTTCAAACTTTGTAGAACAAACACCAAACTTATGAAGAAGGAAAAAATACACAAACGTGTAGGGAAAAACTCAACAGGGCAGACTGATTTGACTAATAAGAGGTAACTTACTTTGAAATAAATGAAACGCAGAGCTGCAATAACTTTGAAAAATAACAAAATTCAGCAGCTTGTATTTTTATTCTGACTAGAGTTTTTTTTCCTCTTTTTTCTCCTCCTCAATCACATTTTGTGCTTGAACATAAAACGACATTAAGTCATCTAAAATAAATATCTTTAGAAAATAACAGCCTGTTAAAGTTCAGAGTTCTCAGCTGCTTTATGTGATTTCTGCTTCTGAACATCACTGCAGAGTTTCTCCACATGAGTTTTTTTTTTTAAAACACATAGTGTGATTTTTATAACGTTCATTCATATACTCTCATTTTTTAAGGAATTTTGACCATTTATTTCATCTCATAAATTCAGTATAACTGTCACCAACACGTGCACACGGTGTGAACAGGATGGACCGATAGATCAGTCCAGGGAGAAATAAAGGCAGCGCCACATTTTGTTTCTTATAACGTGCTGCTCAGCGCGCGCTCTCTGTGCACTGACTGAAGCGGCTCATACCCCTCCCCCGGCCCCTCCCTTCTCCCTCCTCGCAGCACACACACACACACACACACACACACACACACACACACACACACACACACACACACACACACACACACACACACACACACACAGAGCTGCAGCGATCAAACCCAGTCCTAATTTTAAACGGCTTTAAGCAAAGCTGCCTGCTAATTTTTTCGGCCATCTTTTTCAAAAATTGACCACCCAAATGACGGCAGGACTGCTTGCTGCCTTAAACCTTGGTTCCCGCTCCCGTCTGCTCCTGTGAACATTTAATCTCGTACCGCCCCAATCACGTGACAAACAGCAAAGTTGACTCCCATGGGAATCCCGTGACCTGTGGGATTCCCGAAAAAATGTCAGCCTCTAATGCGCAGATGCAAAAGGCGGATCAGTTTTTAGGGGCGGACCGTTCGGTCTGCGACACCAGCATGGGTGATGTCAGTTTGGTGTGTGGGTAGAGTTTACCTGTAACAGATGTCCCTGATTGGTCAAACACCCTCATGACTGCAACAACATATGTCCAACTCCTGAGTGTCACTGGTGGTCGTCTGATCGCCGCCTGTCCGCAGGAACAAGGTGCTGAAGATCTCGTCTGGTCTGGACGATGTCGGACACATCGACTGGGAGCTGCTGTTGTGTCTGCTCGCCGTCTGGGTTCTGGTTTATTTCTGTATCTGGAAAGGAGTCAGATCCACCGGGAAGGTACACACACACAAACACTTCAAATGTCCGGCACAGTGCAGTTGCTCTCTGTGTTCTGACCCTCTGCTTGTGTTCCTGGTTAAGCCGTTTGCTCAGTCCCTCATGCACACTGTTGCCTTGCGGACTGAGTTCCTGGAGTATCCTGACCTCTTGCCTTGTTCAGCGGTGAACCGTCTGCTTGTTTCCACACGGAGACTTTTGTTGAACAGACTGAAGGTTTGCCATGTAGAGAACATCTTTACGGCCACAGCTATCAAAGATGGTTCCAGTTTTCCAGCTGTATGGTTCTCTGCTCTGGGGTCTCCAGTTGTGCTAAGTGCATGTCTTTTTTTGGGGGGGGGGGGGGGGGGTGATTTATTTGTAAACTAATGAAGGATTTTACTCGTCTGAGTGTCTGAATGCTTCAATGCTGACAAAAGGTTTTTGAGGGAATAAATCTTCCCACTTTACCTGCAAATCTTCATTCTAAAAAACCTTTTGTTCTGTTTGATTACAAAAGCCTTTTATAGATTTCAGGGATTTGACCTCCACAGGAGTTTATCCTGGAAGCTGTGTGTTTTGGGCGGTGCTTCACACGGCTCTCGGTACCAACAGAAACACTGAGCACCAGCAGGGAGCCCAAAACTCAGCCAGCTGAGTCAGCTGGGAGTGAGAGAGACCCGATAAAAACTTCACAGGTCCAGGTCCAGAGTGCAGATCAGGTTTGTGGGTCTCAGTGGATCCAGCCGTTCTGTTTGTGTTTGCTGAGCTGAGGATTCTGGGAGAAGAATGTTCTTGCCTGGACTCTAAAGTCCTGACACGATGTTCTCCAGGGTGCCGAAGTTCTGCCACCACGTTCCCGTATGTGTGCAGGTTCGGGTAACAAGTTCAGTTTTTATTTCCTGCTGTTTTACTCGATTCACTCAGGCTCCAGCGTCCTGTGGGTTATCACAGAGTCAGCCACATCTCAGTGAAGGGGCGGCCCACTCAGTGACTGACAGCTGTCACAGAGGTGATGGTCCTGTGGTCATGATCAGGTTCCGTGTGATCCCTGACACGGGCCTGGTTACGAGGACTGAATCTGGTCCCTGCAGTGAAAGTGTCTCAGTGCTCGCTGACTGATGGTAAGACTTTGTGTGTTTCAGATTGTGTACTTCACAGCGACCTTCCCCTACGTGGTTCTCATCATCTTGCTGATCAGAGGGGTAACACTTCCTGGATCCTCTGTTGGCATCATGTTCTACCTCAAACCTGATTGGTCCAAACTTGGGGAGGCTCAGGTCAGTTTGACAGTTTTGCGTGACCTCTGTTGTTCAAGGTCATCGCAGCAGAGCTTATCCAGGACCGGGTCGCGGGAACTTTCATTATACCAAAAAAAAAAGCTCTTTTTGGGGGGAACCTTCATTGTACCAGAAAAGGAGTTTTTGGTGGGGGGGGGGGATTTCATTTTCCACCCCCCCCCCCCCCCCACCCCCCCCCCCCCCCCCCCCCCCCCAAAAAGCCTCTGAAATTCATGGTAGGAAATATTTTTCTGAATCAAATATCACAACACATTCATATAAACATCTGACAAATTCTGCTAAGAAGGTGATCAAATGTCACAGATCCAACCAGACTTCTGCTTGAAACGTGATCTGGTTCTAATCAAAGCTAATAAATGGTAAATGGACTGCATTTATATCGCGTTTTTCCATCTGCATCAGAATCTCAAAGTGTTTTACAATGATGCCTCGCATTCACCCTTTCACACACACACCGATGTGTGGGTGCCTCCATGCACAGTACTTACTACACACCAGGAGCAACTAGGGGATTATGAACATTGCACAAGGGCCCTTAGTGATTTTCCGGTCAGGCTGGGTTTTGAACCGAGGATCCTCTGGTCTGAAGCCCAACGCTTAACCACCAGACCGTCCTCTCCCCAATAATATTAGACTGTATTGATATCTTCTGCACTTTGTGTAGTTCAGAAAACCCAAAACAAATTCAAACATGTTGGCAGCGTTGGTCCTGCTCTGCACGCCCGTGGATAGTGACAGACGAGCCTAATAAGTCCTGGTATGTAAATTCTCAGCCAATCACAAAGTCAGTACCTACTATGTCATTCATGCGATTAGCATAAGATAATGCGCACACGCCGAAAGTGTGAACAAACGCGCCAAACAGTTAACACACAATGTCCATCATTTCAAGTTGCGGTCCATTGATGACCCTGACTTCTCACAATTGAAGGTAAAGACTACATGATTTGTTTATTTTGCCTATTTTTGCTTTCTATTTGTTTGGAAATTTACTTTTTGAATCCTGATGGCTCTGTTTATATGAGGTCTGTTAGAAAAGTATGCGACCTTTTTATTTTTTTCAAACACCTGATGGATTTGAATCATGTGTGCTTGCATGAGCCAACCTTGAACCTTCGTGCACATGCGTGAGTTTTTTCAGCACGACTGCATCAAATTTTGCCAGAAACTGGGCGACAGCCAGGTGGAAACCATTCGGATTATTCAGACGGCTTTCGGTGACGATCCTATGGGCATCACACAGATTAAGGAGCGGTACAACCCAGTTTAAAGACGTCTGTACAATGGTGGAGAGCGACCCATGCTCCAGGCCGGCCATCAACATGCTGAAATGACCAGATCATTTCCAAAGTGAACGCTGTGGTAATGCGGGACTGTTGTGTGACTATCCGAGAAATTGCGGAAGAGGTGGACATCAGCACTTTTTCGGCACATTCCACTGTGACAGAAGATTTGGCCATGAAAAGAGTGGCGGTGAAATTCATGCCGATGGCTTCGGCACGAAGCTGATGGCGGAGCAAAAGCCCCACCGTGTTGAAGTCTAAATACTGAAATACTGAAAGACACACAAGCGGCAATGACATCCACGACAAAGGAAATGTCAGCATGTCAGCAAATTTTGCCCAGTTTCTGGCAAAATTTGATGCAGTCGCGCTGCTCCAGTTGTTCCGCCATTTTCCTTGCAAAGAAAAAACGACGAGAGACTACACCAGTCCTCACACAAAGGCTGCTTACAAGCAAATGATGCAATCAACAGGCGTGTGAAAAAACTCATGCATGAGCATGAAGGTTCAAGGTTGACTCTTGCAAGCACACGTGATTCAAATCCATCAGGTTTTTGAAAAAAAATAAAAAGGTTGGATACTTTTCTAACAGACCTCGTAGTTTAGATTTCTTTTGTTTAATAAAAGAAGATGAATTTGATGACATCAAATTTCACTGTTCTCTCTTGCATTAACCCATGAATTATTTGTGACCATCTCAAAATAAAAGTGAAGCCAAGAAAACCACATTTAACAGATTCCACTGATCTACTGCATTGAGAGATGGACACTATCTTAAACTGTGCTAACAGCAATATATATATATATATATACGAGGTCTATTAGAAAAGTATCCGACCTTATTATTTTTTTCAAAAACCATATGGATTTGAATCACGTGTGATTGCGTCAGACGAGCTTGAACCCTCGTGCACATGCGTGAGTTTTTCCACGCCTGTCGGTTGCGTCATTCGCCTGTGAGCAGGCTTTGAGTGAGGAGTGGTCCAGCCCCCTCGTCGGATTTTCATTGTCAGGAAATGGCGGAATGATTTGGGCTTTTTTTCCATCAGAATGTTTTCAGAAACTGTTAGAGACTGGCAGCTGGAAACCATTAGAAAAATTTATCTGGCTTTCGGTGAAAATGTTACGGGCTTCACAGAGAATAAGGAGTGTTACTACAGCTTTAAGGACGGCTTTAAGGACGCTCGGCACGCCGCGCTCCGTGCCGCCATCAAGAGCCACAACCCACCGGATCATTTCTAAACGGATGGCTCTGTGGAGCCGGGACCGTCGTGTGCCATTTCTCTGGTTGTCACAAGAGCTGGATATCAACCATTTTCCGGCAGATTTCACTTTTAACAAGAGATTTTGTCATGGAAAGCCGAGCGGAGGCTTCGCACGTCGAAGTGATTATCCGAGAAATTGTGGATGTGCCTGGACATGCCAGAACATGTCCGTGAGGCGTTGCTTTGCGCCATGCAGCACCGCCGCGACGCGTGGAATTCCTCCGCACGTCTGTCTCAATGTGCCGAAAAAGTGCTGATGTCCATGTCTTTTCACAATTCCTGTGCTAGTCAGACGATGTCCCGGATAAAACACAGCGTCCAGTTTGGAAATGAACGGCACATTCCACTGTTACAGGAGTTTTTGTCATGGAAAGAGGAGGGGAGGCTTCGCGCATCGCGGCGGTGCCGCATGGCGCACAGCAACGCCGTGATCAAAGCCGTCCTGTGAGACCAAAACGGAGGTGGTTTTGTCTCGCTCCAGTAGCGAATCCATCGTGACACGTGAAGCCTCCGCTCGGCTTTCCATGACAAAATCTCTTGTTGAAAGTGAAATCTGCCAGAAAATGGTTGATGTCCAGCTCTTGTGATAACCAGAGAAAGTGCACACGACGGTCCCGGCTCCGCAGAGCCATCCGTTTAGAAATGATCCGGTGGTTTGTGGCTCTCGATGGTGGCTGGGAGCACGGCGCCGAGCGTCCTTAAAGCCGTCCTTAAAGCTGTAGTAACAGTCCTTATTCTCTGTGAAGCCTGTAAAATTTTCACAGAAAGCCAGATAAATTTTTCGAATGGTTTCCAGCTGCCAGTCTCTAACAGTTTCTGAAAAAATTGTGATGGGGAAAAAAAGCCCAAATCATTCCGCCATTTCCTGACAATGAAAATCTGCCGAGGGGGTGGACCACTCCTCACTCAAAGCCTGCTCACAGGCGAATGACGCAACCGACAGGTGTGGAAAAACTCACGCATGCGCACGAGGGTTCAAGCTTGTCTGACGCAATCACACGTGATTCAAATCCATATGGTTTTTGAAACAAATAATAAGGTTGGATACTTTTCTAATAGACCTCGTGTACATATATATATATATATATATATATATATATATATATATACAATTTCATTTATTATCATTACATTTTCAGCACATTCGCATTGATATGTTAATTGTATGCTAATCGCGTGAATGACGTAATGGGCACTGACTTTGTGATTGGCTGAGAATTTACATACCAGGAGAAACATCCTACGAATAAAATACGTGCGTCCTGGGAGGGATCCTGTATCCCATTGTAGAGCTACCGCCTGGCTCATGGCGGCACCTCCCAGCCAGTTCGGTGCTGTCCCACCACAGTGGGGGTGCTCAAGGACAGCTGCCCTGACAAATGAGTTGTTCAGTTGCACTATGTATAAAACGAGAGCTCAGAATTGACACCTTGCATTCCGGAATGCAGCAACAATACTTCTTGAGCACACAGAAAATTTGAGACAACTAGTGTAAATCTACTATTATAGACTTTAAGGCAAGGACAAAACACTTTTACCCTGGTCCAATACGTATCATGATAACTGTGTACTGATTTGATATACATATCACCAGTCGGGGGGCAAGGTTCCGCTAATCTGTTAAACCGCTAATAGCGAAGCTAACTTTTTCGTGAGCGGATTAGCTTTTCAGCTAACTGAGTTTGTGATCCTGGGAATGGCGGTTATGTGACTTGACCTTTGAATTTACCCAGCAGCCCCTGTAGTGCTTTAAACTCAAAACTGGCTATGAGTATCACAGTGTAATCCGATGTGGCTGTGAACGAGTCAGTACTAAAAGTTAGCGGTAATGTCCGCGACATTTTTTTAGTGGTTTATCAGTTAGCTGTACCCACACTATATATCACGATACATTAGAAATGGAATCTGCAAGTTGTGACAATCCCGTGGGGCGAGAAAGATTATCTCTTGGTAGATTCCTGGACGAGCATCTTCCTACTTTTAAACTCTGATAAGACCGAAATGATGGTTCTTGGTCCAGTGAGACGTCGGCATTAATTTGACCAGCTAGCGCGGCCAGCCAGTGAGCCTAGGCTCGTGTGTCATACATCACACTGACAAAGTGAGGAACCTTGGGGTAATTTTTGATCCTACGTTGTCCTTTGACCTCCACATTAGAGATTTTACGAGGACTGCTTTCTTCCACCTGTGAAATATTGCGAAGATTCGTCCCATCCCGTCTATGACTGATGCTGAGACTTTGATACATGCATTTATCTCTTCTAGATTGGACTACTGCAATGCTTTATTTTCTGGTTTACCGCAGTCCAGCGTTATGGGTCTCCAATTGGTTCAAAATGCTCCTGCCAGACATTTGACATGAAGCAGAAATTTTGATCATATTATGCCCATTTTGGCATGTCTTCACTGGCTTCTTGTCCCATTGAGATCAGATTAAGGTTCTATTACTGGCCTATAAAATTGTTTACAGACTGGCACCTTCCTACCTGGCAGACCTGGTTAAGCCCTACGTACTGGCTCTGGCCCTGCATTCACAGGGCATGGGATTTCTCTGTGTTCCCAGGCTGAATAAAAAGTCTGCCGATCACAGAGCCTTTTCCTATCATGCCCCTGTCCTGTGGAATGATCTCCCGTTGCACATAAGGCAGTCGGACACTGTGAAGACTTTTAAAACGAAACTTAAGAACCACCTGTTTTCCATGTTTTATCATTACAATTTTATGTATGTTATTATGTTATTATGTATATTAGATTTTTATTTTTGTAGTTTTTTTTATGGGTTACTTTTTTATCATGTTTTAATCTTTTAATTCTTTTGTTGTGTTTTCTGTGTTGTGTGAAGCACCTTGAGGTGATTTTATCGTGAATTGCCGCTATATAAATTAATAAATTTGAAATTTTGCATTTAAAAGCTGTGATCATAGATTTCGAGGCTGGGACGATACACTTATGTCCTGATCCAATACTTTTCTTGATATTTGGGTGCTGATTTGATACGTATCACGATACATAAGAAATACGACTCTACAAGTACTGTAATTTGATACTACAATATAAGTGGGAATCCACAGCACCTCTGCTTGGCTCAGAGTGACCTGCTTCAGTGGCCCGTCTTGGGTCACCACATGTTTGGCTCTCCGACAGCCTGTGTATTCCAGCCTTTGAACATACAAGCAACCACTCATGCCCTTTGGACTCTCTGACTGCAACTCCTTTAAGTAAAGTTTGATGCCGAATTGGCCTACAGGAATCCAGTGTCATTGGGAAGGATATTGAGACTTACATTTAATGAGAGAATGATTCAGAACTACCAGTGTCAGAGAGGCCATGTCAGTATCATGTTCCAGGACCAAATCTCGAGTATTACGACTGTAGTGAGTCAATCCCTGAGTGAACAGACTAAATCCAAACATTTCCTAAACATTCCAAAAAACGCTTTGCTAAGGGCTGGAGGCTTTTTCACATGAACATTAAAGTTGACAGTAATTAATATGTGATCAGCACAGGTTACCAAATCAGAAATCATGTCACTGAATTCATTGAAGAGTTTGGAATAAGGGCCAGGAGGCCAATACACTGTGACACTGTAACACAATTGAAGTCCTTCAGTCTGATAATAACTGCTCCAAACAGCCTGAGAAGGGCAGAGAATTAGATGTTCACCTGAGTTAAATTTAGCACAAGTGTGGGTCATTAACTCTGTGGAATTGAATGACGCGTCCTCACGTAAAAAGTCACATGACCTAATTAAGCAGACCTAACACTCAATCTGCTGAACTCTGGGGCTCCCTATAAATGTGTGTTGAACGTGGAGACGTCAACCTTGATAGCACTTTTAAATTTTGTTGATAGGCCTAGTATAGCTTGACTTATGAGTATTTTTTACGCCATGCATTTTCATGAATATTATTGTCATTTTTTGCTGTGCGTTTATGTACACACACAGAGCCAAACGGATAATCTCCTTCTCTACTGCAGCAGCGACAGTGGTGGGAAGAAATATGGCTCTCTCTTTCTCATTGGTTGGCTGGCTCGTGAATTTTCCACCAATCAGAAATCACTAACACCACGTGTTCACTAACTCCACGTGTGTTTGATCACAGCCCACCCAACCCACGTGGGTCGAATTGTGTGGTTGCTTTCTCCATATTACTGGTGGAGAGCGTGTGTGGTTAGTGTTTTGTAGTTGTTTGGCGCTTTTTTGTAAAAATGAGGTGTTTTATGAATGTGGAGCAAGCGCTTCAGTTATTTTTTTAAACTGGAGGAAGACGGAGCGCACAGCACATCGTCAGAGTGTGAATCAGACAGTGAGGATTCTGGTGCTGAAAGAGATGATCCCTCTTCTGTACTGGAGGAGCAACCAAAGCAGGTGGATCCACCAACATGTGGACAGAGATCTGAACAGACAGTCAGAGCGCGCGCTTCTGTTTCCAGATCCAGATCTCCACTCGGACGCACAGCAGAGACATGCCCCAGCACTGACTGCTGGAACACGGAGGAGGATGCAGACACCACTCCAGCAGTAAGCAGATTTCAGCCTCGGACAACACCAGGAGTCCAGGTTGATACACTTTCCACCCAAAGTAATGTCCCGAAACAGATTTAGTTTGATATTCTGGAACATCCATCCAGATGAGGATGTAGAAAATGATAGAAAAAAGGGAACAGCAGGTCATGACCAACTGTTTCGAGTCAGGCCTCTTTATGATGACATCTTCAGTGCCTGCCAGACTTATTACCACCCGAGGGGGGAGCTGGCAGTGGATGAAAGAATGGTGACGACGAAGGCAAAAACTGGAATGACTCAATATTTGAAGGACAAGCCAATAAAAATGGGGGATGGAACTTTTTGTGTTGGCTGTTTCAAGTAATGGCTACACACTCAAGTTCACCATTTATACTGGCAAGACTGTGACCACAAGTGAGCATGGGCTGTCATACGATGTGGTCATGAACCTGATCCAGCAATCCTTGCTTGGTACTGGGTACCACATTTGGACAATTTTTACATGAGTCCCAAACTGTTCATGGACCTGGCTAACATGAGGTTTGAGTCATGTGGCACATACAGGGAGAACAGATGAGGATGCCCCAGAGGGAGGGCAAATGCTCTCACAAAAAAATCTGAAAGAGGATCTATAAGATGGATAAGAGAGGGGCCTCTGGTGTTTGTAAAGTGGATGGACACACAAGAGGTGTCTGTGTGGTCCACCATCCTTCTTGTGTTTTCAGGTGAGACAGTGCAGAGAAGGGTGAAGGAGGAGAAGGATAGACGCTGGACAGTGAAAGGCATTCCCTGTCCTACCCCAGTGTTGGCTTATAATAAAAACATGGGTGGAGTGGACCTATCTGACCAGCTCATCCAGTACTACCCCACCCATCGGAAAACTGCACTCTGGTACAGGACAGTGTTGCTGCACTTCCTTGACATTGCAACCACAAATGCATTCATCTTGCATCATGAGATGAGCAGTGTCAAGCAAGTGCAGCCCATGACACACAAGGACTTTATGGTGGAGCTGGTGTGTCAACTATGTGGCACAGACAAAACAGGTGTCCCACAGAACAGCAGCCAGAACCACATTCCTGTGCCAATTGTGACAGGCACAGATCCTCGCCAAAAAGCCACAAAAGGCAGATTGCGGTGCCAAAGGTGCCTTCAGGTGGACAGCAAGAGGAGTGACACACCGTGGAAGGGTCAGGCCTGCGATGTGCCCCTCTGTGTTGTGTTGGACAGGAATTGTTTTTTTGAATGGCACAAATAATTTAGCATGTCCTGCACTACATTGTACAACCCCAGTTCCATCATCTTTCCTTCTAACAACATTCAATAAGAGTTTGGGAACTGAGGACACTAATTGTGAGTGTCATGATTGGGTATAAAAGGAGCATACCCCAAAAGTCTCAGCTGTTCACAAGCAAAGATGGGGCAAGGATCAGAAAACATCCAGCACTCTCTACGCTTCCCAGTGTGACTTCACGTTCTTCATCGTGGGCAGGTAAAGGTGTTCAGTAGCCCAGCTGACGCTAAGAATTTTATAGACAAAGACCGCTGTCAGATAGATGGTGGCCGCGATGTGAATGACTAATCTGAATTCTAATGGTTGGCATTTCGTTTTATTTTAAATGTTTCTGGGGGTCTACGTAGGACAGTAGCCAGCCTATTTTTCTTCTTTTTTCTCTCTTTTTTTTTGGGGGCCTGTGGCCCCAAATGGTAATGTGGGTAGCCCAGTTTCGTTTGGGGAAGCAGTGGGTGGAGCTGTTTAAGCATAGGTTCAGTGTTTTCCTCACTGCCAGACAAACACTAGAATGGGTTTTTTGTTTTGTTGCAACTGTACTTTGTTTGATATTTCAGTCTGTTTTTTGGTTAATAATGAGCAATATTGTTGATACTTTGTCTCTGGTCTCCTGGAATGTTCGGGGTCTTGGTCACCCTATTAAACGAGGTAAAGTTTTTGCACACCTGAAGTCATTAAAAGCTGACATCATGTTTCTTCAAGAAACACACGTAAAGGCCACACAACATAGTAAACTTAGGGCCAATTGGATCTCTCAGTCATACCATTCTCCATTCACATCTAAGGCTAGAGGTGTAGCAATTCTTTTTCGTAAATCTGTGCCTTTTAGTTTTCAATCATGCACGACAGATCCCAATGGTCGATTTATTGTTGTAAAATGTTGTGTGGGCCGCTGAAGAGGAGGTACTGCTGGCCCACCACCACCAGAGGGCGCCCTGCCTGGAGTGCGGGCTCCAGGCACTAGGGGGCGCTGCCGCCTTGCAGGAGCAGCCAGAGTGACAGCTGTCACCCATCACCTGCGACAGCTGTCATCAATCATCGGATCTGCAGGGGTATATCAGCAGGACGGCATCTCCACCTCATTGCCGAGATATCGCTCTACCAAAGAGGTAACGTTCTCAGCCGATTCTATTGTCTTCCTGACAGTAATACTTTGTTGCTTGTGTGCAGACAGTGAGTAGTACAGCTGGAGACTGTATTGGACTTTTTTGGATAAGTACTCACATTCTTACACTACAGTATTTTTCTGACGAGAGGTGGAGGTGGTGTTTCCACCCTACGTGTTGCTGGGTGCTGCCGCACCCACACCTGACTGTTTCTGTTCCTCGCCAGCAGTACCGGATCCGACGAGCGGAGGCAGTGGCCACCTGGGAGTTCGGGACTTGGCGGCTCCAGTATTCCCGGGGTTCGGTGGCGGAGGAAATCGGGTGGTTCCGGTTCGACTTGGACAGACGTCCCCTATCTTCGAGCCTGCCCACACGACACCGTTGACATTTGGCTTATTTCGACATTGTAATCAGTTGTGTTTGTTGTGCGTGTTTCACAACAGTAAAGCTTTATTTGACTTCCTCCATTGTCCGTTCATTTGCGCCCCCTGTTGTGGGTCCGTGTTCCTACACTCCATCATCATCATCATCATCTATTTTATTTGAGCAGAGGATAAGAAATACAGAAAACAGAAAAAAAAAAAAAAAAAAAAAACAATTTAACAATAACATAAAAAACAAAAAAACTGAATTTACTATTAACTCAGAACATTGAATCTGCTCAAAAAGGAGTGGGAGGAAGAAAACTTATTTAATCCCACCCCTTTATTCAAATTTAACATAAAGTGCATAGCTGCTTCCCGTCAATTAGATAGAAAATTAAGAAAATAATACATTTAAATACTTGTAAATTCCCACAATAGATACCAACAGCAGCAAGAAAACAATACCAGTATAATAACAAGCGACAAGCACATACCAACAACGGTAAGAAATCAATGATACCAGTTATGGCAAAGAAAACAAACATATGATGCTCATACCAACAATGGTAAGAAAACAACAATACCAATTACGGTAAGAAAGCAAACATATAAAAAACATACCAACAATGATAAGAGACAACAATACCAATTACGGTAAGAAAGCAACATACTTTCCCAACATAAAAGGGCTTATCAGTCTCTTCCCAGTGACTTTTGTTAATTTATATGGACCAAATTCGGATGACCCGGTATTTTTTCGAAAAGTGTTTGATTTGATTCCAGATGATGATTTAGGTTACATTTTTGTTGGAGGGGACTTTAATTGTTACCTTGATCCATACTTGGACAGGTTCTCCACGGCTCCACCTCCCAACATTCTCTCTGTACAGACCATTAACAACTTATCTAGTTCAAACAGAATTGTGGACATTTGGAGACTGCAGCATCCGGTTGACCGTGATTATTCATTCTACTCCCATGTTCACAAATCTTATACACGTATCGATTATTTTTTGGTTGACTCCAGATTAATTTCCAACATAGTTGGCAGTAAGTATCTTAACATATTAATATCGGACCATAGTCCTGTCAGTGTTACTCTCAAACTCTTGCTTCCCAAGCAAACCTACAGTTGGCGCCTTAATCCTATGCTACTCTCTGACCCAGCTTTTGGGAAGCACATCAGTGAGCAAATTTCTGTATTTCTTGAGACCAACGACAATGGCGAGGTTAATGATTCAATACTGTGGGAAACCCTTAAAGTGTATGTCAGGGGACTAATTATTTCCTATGAGGCTAAGCAAAACAAATGTAGACGAGGTCGATTAGAGGAAAATGAAGGGGAATTACAAACTGCTGACCTGGTCTATAGAAGCACTCAGTCTCAGTCTGATTATAATAACATTCTCAAGCTACAATATGAATACAATTCTATACTGGCAGAACAAGTTGGCAAAACCTTAATAAAATTAAAACAGAAACATTTTGAACTTGGCGAAAAACCTCACAAGCTATAAAATCAAGGATAACAGGGCAAATGCTGACAGATTTGCGGGATATAAATGTTTTAGAGAGTTTTACTCTGACATCTACTCCTCCAAAGTATCTGCCACTCAAGTTGATTTTGACAATTTTTTCAAATCACTGTCATTCCCACAATTAGATCCATCTGTTAAACGATACTTGGATTCAGATTTTAATGCACTGGAAATACAAGAGGCCATTAAAGATTTACGACCGGAAAGGCCCCCGGCCCTGATGGCTATGGTCCTGAATTTTATAAGGCCTTTAGAGATTTGCTGACACCTATACTGTTGAGAATGATTTGCCATACTTTTAAGAGTAAAGAACTTCCATCTTCTCTACGCGATGCCAATGTTTGTGTCCTTCTGAAAAAAGACAAGGATGGCACAGATCCGGGTAACTATAGGCCCATTGCTTTATTAAATTACAACCTCAAAATAATAGCAAAAGTCTTGGCTACAAGGTTGGGCAAGAGTATAGCTAGCATCATACATCCCGATCAAACAGGGTTCATTCCGGGTAGACATTCTTTTTGTAATGTCCGCAAAATCCTCAACATTTTATACGCAGATCATAAATATGCTGATGGTGCATCGGTATTGTCTCTGGATGCTCATAAAGCCTTTGACACAATAGAGTGGCCATACATTTTCTCGACACTTAAAAAATTTGGTTTCAACGACATCTTTATTGAATGGGTCCGGATTTTATATTCAAACCCCAAGTCTTCCATCCTCACAAACAGGAACAAATCCAAACCATTCACTTTACAGAGAGGCGTGCGTCAGGGGGATCCACTTTCACCCCTGTTGTTTGACATTGCACTGGAACCTCTTGCAATAGGAATTCGGGCTCATCCAGTTATTAGGGGCATCACATTAGGCAAAGCGGAGACGTGTGACTCTGTATGCTGACGATCTATTGATCTGCGTGACAGATCCCAGGACTTCCATTCCTGCTCTCTTGGAGTATGTTAATTCATTTGGCAACATTTCGGGTTATACAATAAACTGGGGAAAGAGTGAGTTTATGCCTCTAGTTGACAGCCTGCCTCAAGAATTTCTAGACACCTTGCCTTTTAGAGTAGTAAGCAATCATTTTACCTATCTAGGACTGAAATTGACAAAGAATCCTAAGCATCTTTTTAAAGCTAATTACGCAGAGCTAGTTGAGAGACTCAAAGCCAATATTGAGGCATGGAGGATATTACCCTTAACCATGATCGGGAGGGTCAATGCAAATAAAATGGTTAGTCTACCAAGATTTTTATATCTGTTTCAGAATTTACCCATCTACTTAAGTGCCTCATTCTTCAACAAATTAGATTCACTAATATTGCCCTTTGTGTGGGGATACAAAGCTCACAGGATATCGAAAGCCCATGTGCATAAATCAACGAAAGAAGGTGGCCTCGGCCTTCCAATTTTTAAGCACTATTACTGGGCAGCTAACTCCAGAGCTTTCACCTTTTGGAAACACAGTACCACTGGTGAGGAGGTGCAGGATAGCACCCCCTCCTGGTTACAGCTTGAAACTCCCACTGATGGTAACGTCACTCTGTTCATGGTTGTTTTCTGACCACAAGTTGGATAAATTGTCTAAGAACACTTTTGTCTTAAATAACTCGTTGCGTATACTGAAACAGATTAAGATGGCCAATCGGCTTCCTAAAGACTCTATATATGCCCCAATCTGTCAGAACCCCTTTTTCATGCCTGGGCAGTTAGACGGCACATTTGTTGCCTGGAAAAAGAAAGGTATCACAACTATAGCCAATTTGTATATTGATGGTTACTTTGCCTCATTTGCCCAACTGAGTAATAAATATGACCTCCCCAGTTCACATTTTTTCCACTACCTCCAGATAAGGCACTATGTGAAGCAGAGGTTTGAGAATTTTGAGTCTATGCCAACTTCCCATCTATTTTATGACAGTCTGTGTCTGGCTCCGGATTCCAAACATTTGATTTCTAAATTTGTGGATTGCTTCACTTCTTCTGTGCCCTCAGCTTATTTGCGGGAAGCTTGGTCTGGGGATCTGCATTCAGACATACCGGTAGAGCTATGGGATGTAGTCATGTCACGGGTTCATTCCTGTTCTATAAATGCTTGTTACCGGCTAATACAATATAAGGTCATCCACAGACTGCATTATTCAAAGGCTAAAGTTGAACAAAATTTTTCCATCAGTGTCCTCTCAGTGTGATAAATGTAGTTCCGCTGAGGGGTCGTTGGCTCATCTTTTCTGGTTCTGTCCTCAGCTTCTCAGCTATTGGTCTGCAATATTCAGATGGTTTTCTGAGTGTTACTCTAAGGACATTCAACCAGATTACAATATTGCAATATTTGGATGCTCCATAAACAGCCTGAAATTTTCCCCAGACTTGCAGCTGGCTTTACAGCTTGGGATGGTGCTGGCCAAAAAGCTTATATTGTTATCGTGGCAATCCACCACTCCTCCGAGTTTTGAGCATTGGCTCAGGGAGATGGTATCTGTGATACAACTGGAATGCATCTGCTTGGACTGGCCGGACAAACGTCACAGACATGAGAAGACGTGGGGACCCTTCTTGGCTCACTGTGAAATTACCACACTATCTGGATGACTGAGACATTGTGGAAGCATACAAGGACAAATGTTGCTTTACTCTGTATTATAAATGTAAGTCAGTTGCACATATGGTATTTTATTTCCTTTCTGGCAGTTGTTTTGATTTGTTCTGTCTTGTTTTGTTTGTTCGTTGTTCTTGTAATATTACTAAAATCTTGACAAATATATATATATATATAAAAAAACATCACCGACATAAACTTCTTCCCAATTTTGATTTTTAAGGTCATAATTTAATGCCTCTAAGGCTTTTACTGACTTATCTCTTTTAAAGTTTATAACAGTTTTTTTCTTGTACCTATTTTTGTATTTAAATATTGAAAAAACTGGTAAATGATCGCTAAGATCTGTCATCAAGATCCCATTCTTAATAATTTCATCTGTTCTATTTGTGAATATATTGTTGGGAAGGTGTCGTAGCACGGACCCACAACAGGGGGCGCAAATGAACGGACAATGAGTAAGCCAAAAAGTAACAATTTAATGTTGTGATAATACACAACTAAATGTACAGAAATTTGCACAGTCAATAAACACCAGGTGACGTGTGGGCAGGCTCGAAGATAGAAGACCCCTGACGAGAGAGAAGCCGCGTCCCACACGGCTTCCACCACCAACGGTCTGAAGAACACCAGAGCCGCCAAGTCCCGAGTCCCCAGGTGGCCTCTGTCTTCGGCTGTCGACCCTGGTACTGCTGGCAGAAAGCAGAGATATGATGTATGAGTGTGAGTCCGCACACTCGGTAATTTACAGTCCATACACAGTTAGGAGGGAGCTCCTCCACCTCCAATCACACACTCGTACAGCTCCTGGTTTAACCACTTATCTGGGTTGGGATGTGAGGCGAAGCCGTCGCTGTCACACCAAACGCCAATCCCTCAGACAAGGAAACACTCCAGGAAAACGGCTGTAACAGAAGTTCAGGTTAAACACACAAAGTGTCTGTCAGCAGAGAAATTACCTTGTTAATGGTAGTCGATTTCTCGGCGGGGAGGTGGAGTTGCAGTCCGGCTTATAAAGTGGTGTAGATGAGTGACAGCTGGTGTGATGAGTGACAGCTGTCACTTCCTCTGGGTCTGGCGCCCTCTCGTGCTTGGAGCCCGCACTCCAAGCAGGGCGCCCTCTGGTGGTAGTGGGCCAGCAGTACCTCCTCTTCAGCAGCCCACATAACAGGACCCCCCCCCCTCAACGGGCGCCTCCTGGCGCTTGACCTGGCTTGTCCGGGTGTCTTCTGTAGAAATCGGCCAGGAGGGCCGGGTCCAGGATGAAGCTCCTCTTCACCCAGGAGCGTTCTTCAGGTCCATACCCCTCCCAGTCCACCAGATATTGGAACCCCCGGCCCTTACGACGGACGTCCAGGAGCCTGCGGACTGTCCAAGCAGGCTCCCCGTCGATGAGCCGGGCAGGAGGCGGCGTAGGTCCAGGTGCACAGAGGGGCGAGGTGTGGTGTGGCTTGATACGGGACACGTGGAATACCGGGTGGATCCGCAGTGAAGCTGGGAGTTGGAGCTTCACTGCGGCCGGGTTGATGATTTTGAGGATTGTGAACGGTCCGATGTATCTGTCTTTTAACTTGGGGGAGTCCACACAGAGGGGGATGTCCTTTGTTGAGAGCCACACCTCCTGCCCGGGCTGGTATGTGGGGGCCAGGGAACGCCGGCGGTCCGCATGGGTCTTGGCCCTCGCCCGGGCCTTCAACAGGGCAGAGCGGGCGGCCCGCCACACCCGGCGGCACCTCCTGAGGTGGGTCTGGACCGAGGGCACACCGACCTCTCCCTCCACCAGCGGGAACAATGGGGGCTGGTACCCCAAACATGCCTCAAAAGGGGAGAGGCCGGTAGCAGACGAAACTTGGCTGTTATGGGCATACTCGATCCAGGCCAGATGGTGACTCCAGGCCGCCGGGTGCGCGGAGGTGATGCATCGAAGGGCCTGCTCCAGCTCCTGGTTGGCCCGCTCTGCCTGGCCGTTTGTCTGGGGGTGGTACCCGGACGAGAGACTCACGGTGGCCCCCAGCTCCTTACAGAAACTCTTCCACACCTGTGAAGAGAACTGGGGACCACGATCTGAAACGATGTCCGATGGTATCCCATGCAGCCGCATGACGTGGTGGACCAGGAGGTCTGCCGTCTCCTGGGCCGTCGGGAGCTTCGGGAGGGCCACGAAGTGGGCCGCCTTGGAGAACCGGTCCACTATCGTGAGAATTACGGTGTTGCCCTGGGACGGTGGGAGGCCCGTGATGAAGTCCAGGCCGATGTGAGACCAGGGGCGATGAGGCACCGGCAGGGGTTGGAGGAGTCCCGTAGTCCTCTGATGGTCTGCCTTGCCCCTGGCGCAGATGGTACAGGCCTGGACGTAGTCCCGGACGTCGGTTTCCAGGGACGCCCACCAGAAGCGCTGCTGGACTACTGCCACGTTCCTACGCACTCCGGGATGACAGGAGAGCTTGGACCCGTAACAGAAGTCCAATACGGCAGCTCTTGCCTCTGGTGGGACGTACAGTCTGTTCTTGGGGCCGGTCCCCGGGTCCGGGCTCCTTGTCAGGGTCTCCCGGACGGTCTTCTCCACGTCCCAGGTGAGGGTGGCCACGACAGTGGACTCGGGGATGATGGTCTCGGTGGGGTTCGACAGCCCCGCTTTGGCTTCTTCTTCGTGCACCCGGGACAATGCATCTGGTTTTTGGTTCTTGGTCCCGGGGCGGTACGTGATCTGGAAGTCAAAGCGCCTGAAGAACAGAGACCAGCGGGCTTGCCTGGGGTTCAGCCGCTTGGCGGTCCGGATGTACTCCAGGTTCCGATGGTCCGTGAAAACCGTGAAGGGCAACGATGCACCCTCCAGCAGGTGTCTCCACTCTTCAAGAGCCTCCTTCACCGCGAGGAGCTCCCGATTGCCGACGTCATAGTTCCGTTCAGCTGGGGTCAACCTGCGGGAAAAAAAAGCACAAGGATGGAGAACTTTATCAGCCTCCACGCTCTGGGACAGCACGGCTCCTATCCCTGAGTCAGAGGCGTCCACTTCTACTATGTACTGGCGATCAGGATCAGGCTGCACCAGAACTGGTGCAGTCGAGAACCGGCGTTTCAACTCCTGGAACGCGGCTTCGCACCGATCCGACCAGGTGAAGGGGACCTTGGTGGAGGTCAGGGCAGTCAGGGGGCTAACTACCTGACTGTAACCTTTAATGAACCTCCTGTAGAAATTTGCAAAGCCGAGGAACTGCTGTAGTTTCCTGTGGCTTGTTGGTTGGGGCCAATCTCTCACCGCCTCAACCTTGGCCGGATCAGGGGCGACGGAGTTGGAGGAGATGATGAACCCCAGGAAGGACAAAGAAGTGCGGTGGAACTCGCACTTCTCGCCCTTCACAAACAGCCGGTTCTCCAACAACCGCTGTAGGACCTGACGTACATGCTGGACGTGGGTCTCAGGGTCCGAGGAAAAGATGAGTATATCGTCCAGATATACGAAGCCGAACCGATGCAGGAAGTCCCGCAAGATGTCATTTACCAAAGCTTGGAATGTCGCGGGGGCGTTAGTGAGGCCGAACGGCATGACCAGGTACTCAAAGTGACCCAACGGGGTGTTGAATGCCGTCTTCCATTCGTCTCCCTTCCGGATCCGAACCAGGTGGTATGCGTTTCTAAGATCCAATTTCGTGAAAATTTGGGCTCCATGCAGGGGCGTGAACACTGAATCCAACAGAGGTAACGGGTATCGGTTGCGAACCGTGATCTCGTTCAGCCCTCTGTAATCAATGCATGGACGGAGTCCGCCGTCTTTTTTACCCACAAAAAAGAAACCAGCACCCATCGGGGAGGTGGAGTTCCGGATCAGCCCGGCAGCTAAGGAGTCCCGGATGTAGGTCTCCATTAATTCGCGTTCCGGACGTGAGAGGTTGTACAACCTACTGGACGGGTACTCAGCGCCCGGGACCAAATTGATGGCACAATCGTACGGTCGGTGCGGGGGAAGAGTGAGCGCCAGATCTTTGCTGAAAACGTCAGCAAGGTCATGGTACTCCTTTGGCACCGCCGATAGATTGGGGGGGACTTTGACCTCCTCATTAGCCGTAGTGCCGGGAGCAACCGAGGATCCTAAACACTCCCGGTGGCAGGTTTCGCTCCACTGCGTCACAACCCCGGACGGCCAATCTATCCGGGGATTGTGCTTCACCATCCATGGAAAGCCCAGAATCACTTGGGAGGTAGATGGTGTTACATGGAACACGATCTCCTCCCTGTGATTCCCAGACACAACCAAAGTCACTGGTTGTGTCTGATGTGTGATTAATGGAAGCAGGGTGCCATCTAGTGCTCGCACCTGCAATGGTGCCGGCAGAGCCACCAGGGGGAGCCCTACTTCCTTTGCCCATCTGCTATCCAGCAGATTCCCTTCCGACCCCGTGTCTACCAGTGCTGGGGCGTGAAGGGTTAAATCCCCACAAAGGATTGTTACTGGGATTCGTGCAGATTTGCGGGGTTTCCCCGCGTGCGTGTTATGGCCCACCCTTAGCCCAGTTTCTAAGGATGGGCGTTGTAGTTTGACCGTTTGGGGCAGTCCTTCTGCCGGTGCTCACAAGAGCTGCAGATAAAACACTCCCTGCGGGCCAGCCTCCTTTGTCTAATGTTTGTTTTCACTTTGGCCCTGCTCGTGTCCATAGCCTCCTCAGCAGGGGGAGCTATAGCCACACGGAGCTCTCTGGCAGTGAAGCGTGGGGACGACGTCACCTTTTCGGAACCGGAAGGGGGAGGGACGGCTCGTGCCCGGTCACGCCCCCCGGCCTGCTCCCGACGATGCTCGTTTAAACGGTTGTCTAAGCGTATAACTAAATCGACAAGCCCGTCAAAATCCCGCGGTTCCTCCTTAGCCAGTAGGTGCTCCTTTAGGACCGGGGACAGTCCATTTACGAAGGCGGCGCGGAGCGCAACGTTATTCCAGCCGGACCTCGCTGCCGCGATACGGAAGTCGACTGCATACTCGGCTGCGCTACGGCGCCCCTGTCTCATAGACAGCAGCACGTTCGAAGCGGTCTCGCCTCTGTTGGGATGGTCAAACACTTGTTTGAACTCCCGTACAAACCCAGTATAAGACGTTAGGAGCCGTGAATTCTGCTCCCAAAGCGCCGTAGCCCAGGCGCGTGCCTCTCCTCGAAGCAGATTTATAATGTAAGCCACCCGGCTAGCGTCTGACGCGTACATGACAGGGCGCTGTGAAAAGACGAGCGAACACTGCATGAGGAAGTCTGCGCACGTCTCAACACAGCCCCCGTACGGTTCCGGAGGGCTTATGTATGCTTCAGGGGACGGTGGGGGGGGGTCGTTGAACGACCAGTGGAACGTCTGATACAGGCCCAGGACCAGCCAGAGGAGTGGCTGCAGCAGCGCCCTGATCGTGCGCTTCCACCCTGGCGGTGAGAGCCTCCACCCTCCGGTTAAGGAGGACATTCTGCTCGGTCACTAAATCTAACCGAGCCGTGAAGGCGGTTAAGATCTGCTGCAGCTCACTCAACACGCCTCCCGCTGACGCCTGCGCTCCTGGCTCTTCCATTGGCCGTTCAAGCTCGGGTTGACGCCCCTCGGAATCCATGATGATGGCCGAGAAATCCTGTTGGGAAGGTGTCGTAGCACGGACCCACAACAGGGGGCGCAAATGAACGGACAATGAGTAAGCCAAAAAGTAACAATTTAATGTTGTGATAATACACAACTAAATGTACAGAAATTTGCACAGTCAATAAACACCAGGTGACGTGTGGGCAGGCTCGAAGATAGAAGACCCCTGACGAGAGAGAAGCCGCGTCCCACACGGCTTCCACCACCAACGGTCTGAAGAACACCGGAGCCGCCAAGTCCCGAGTCCCCAGGTGGCCTCTGTCTTCGGCTGTCGACCCTGGTACTGCTGGCAGAAAGCAGAGATATGATGTATGAGTGTGAGTCCGCACACTCGGTAATTCACAGTCCATACACAGTTAGGAGGGAGCTCCTCCACCTCCAATCACACACTCGTACAGCTCCTGGTTTAACCACTTATCTGGGTTGGGATGTGAGGCGAAGCCGTCGCTGTCACACCAAACGCCAATCCCTCAGACAAGGAAACACTCCAGGAAAACGGCTGTAACAGAAGTTCAGGTTAAACACACAAAGTGTCTGTCAGCAGAGAAATTACCTTGTTAATGGTAGTCGATTTCTCGGCGGGGAGGTGGAGTTGCAGTCCGGCTTAAATAGTGGTGTAGATGAGTGACAGCTGGTGTGATGAGTGACAGCTGTCACTTCCTCTGGGTCTGGCGCCCTCTCGTGCTTGGAGCCCGCACTCCAAGCAGGGCGCCCGCTGGTGGTAGTGGGCCAGCAGTACCTCCTCTTCAGCGGCCCACATAACATATATTATCAATTAGCGTTACAATTCTGGTTTGTTTTGTTATCAAGGGGAATAACCCCAAACTATACATTGAATTCACAAAATCACTTGTTCTTTGGCAACTGGAGCTTTCTATATTAATGTTAAAATCTCCACACATAAAGAGCGTTTTGTTTTTGATTTGATGGAATAATTCTATTATTTTATCTGTAAATTTCACAACACAAGAGTCTGGTGCTCTGTATACACAACTGATTAGAATATTTAGATGTTTCATGTACAATTTCCACTGTCACAATTTCTATGACATCATCTATAATTGTCATTTTTTCTACAATTGTACATGTCAGATCTGTTTTTGTGTACAGAGCAATACCTCCACCTTTTTTTCTCTCTCCTGTTTACAAAATACAGCTCGTATCCCTCCATTTGAACATCAGCCATGAGGTCATCTTTAAGCCAAGATTCTGTGATTGCAACAATGCTGAATCTATTTTTAAACTGATTTGAATAATTTAAATAATCTTTTATTTTTGACATTTTACAATACAAGCTTCGGCTGTTTATATGTATGAGTGACAGGGTATCTTCTGTAATTTTTTCACTATTTAGCTGTTCTTCCATATAATACTCACAACCAATTGTTTTTAAGTCAGATATACTTTCATCAATGTTGGTCTCTATGTCACGTATTTTATCATCTATTTCCATGTTTGATTTGATTTTTTGTTGGTCAAATTACCAACTGGCGTCATATTTAATTGTCTATTCAGGTCTGTATTTCGTAAGGTCCTCCATGTTTTTGATTTGTATACCATTTGTTCCTTCTTTCACTCTAATCCACACCCTACAGTTCCAGACCCATGTAGCAACAATGTGTTTCTGTTTTTTTAGTAGTCTTGCTTCCCTGGCAATATCTGCATTTTTTTTCATTAGATCCTCATTTATATACACACTTGTTCCTTTCAGATTCTTTGCTTGTCTTAATAATTCATTTTTGTATTTTCTGCTTGTAAATCGTATAATAATGTTAGATAGTTTATTTTTTCTATCTTTGGATGGAATAGTACGACAGTCTGATATAGTGTCTTGATGGATGACAACACCTTTTTGATATAAAAAATTTGTAACTTGTTCCAGTGTTTGAAGTTCTTCAGGTGGTGCATCCTCCCCACTGGCTCCACTAGAGTCCACTACTCTTGCATAAGTCCGATGTTTTGTTTCTAAGCCAGATATTATAACATTGTCTTTTCTAGTGTATTGTTCAAGTTCATCCACACGTTGTTCAAGTTTCTTAATAATCTTGTCCTTCTCTTTAACAAGATTTTGGAGCTCTTTAATCTCCTCCATCAACTTGTTTAGATTAGACATGTCTTTTGATATACGGTTTAATGAGGTCTTTATCTCCTCTATATCTTCCTCAAGTTTATCCGTTTTCCTAGGTGGTGCCATGTTGACTATTGTGGTTTAGTACTGGCCACTATTAATTGCGAAACAATTCTCACCCGTAGTCTCCACCACCACAGGACCAGTCGCCGCACACCGCCCTGCCCCGATGTCAACCTCGGATATAGCTGCTGTTAGCCTCGGGTATAGCCGCCACCAGCCTTGGATGTAGCCGCCGCCAGCCTCGGATGTAGCCGTCGCTAGCCTCGAATGTAGCCGACGCCGCGGGCCCTGATGGATCGCCTCCGCCGACGCTGCGGGCCCGATGGACCGCTGACGCCGCGGGCCCGGATGGATTGCCGACTCCGCGGGCCCGAATGGATCGCCGTCGCCGCGGGCCCGGACGGACCACCTACGCCTCCGCCGCGGGCCTGTATGGATCGCCTCCACCACGGGCCTGGATGGACCGCCTCCGCCAACACCACGGGCCTGGATGTTTCGCCTCCGCCGACGCCTCGGGCCTGGATGGATCACCGACGTCGACGCCGCAGGCTTTTTTTTTTTGGCTGAAAAGTTAACTCCATGACTGAAAGTTAACTCTGTTAACTTCTTCTGCTGTTAAAGCTGCCAAATTTCATAAATGTCACTCGACATCTGTTTCTCTGCTTCATGTTGTTGAAAAATAAAAATTCACGTACACCATCCTCTGCTGCATTGGTGACAGACTTCACGCGCAGTTCGACCACATTTGTACTATGTGTGAAGGGGCCCTTTGCCTGGATAAAACCAGCGGTACACAGGGCATTATCGGCGGCAGCAGAACACCGCCGTTCTCACGCACGTCTTAACCTGCGATTGTAAAGGATAGAACTGGGTATTAACCCCCGTTGCCTGACGTGTGCTGGATGCTACGGCGTCAAAACGCCGCTTTATTCGGCGGATTTAGCGGCGTTTTATCCGCGTATTTGCGGCTAGTACAGCGGTCAAAATGCCGGCGAAATGCTCTGCCCCTTTCCACCGTGAAAACAGCCGGAACTACCGCGAACTTCAGTCTACGTACTACCTGCCGACAAAACCGTCTATGTGTAAAAGGGGCTTTAAGGATCAAACGTCGTTGTTAACGCCGGCACTAGGGGGCGTGGCTTAGTTCCAGCTTTACCGGGAATCATCGAAAAAATTATTCAACATGTCGAATAATTCCAGGAGCGCTCCTGGAGAATTCACGTGATGATGAAGACAACGCGAACAACGGCGTTTGATACTTTTTAATATCCGTTTCATCCTGCCCCTTCCTGTAGTGCCGCAGTTTACACCACCGTAATTGGCGGCCGGCGTTGTATCCCTAATCAATGGCGTGTAAAACAGCGATAGAGCCCACATCGGCGTCCTCAAGGGCGTTTTAACTGGCGACAGAGGCAGACAAAATGGCAGCGCTGGCGGACAGTACACCGTTCTAAACGCCACCTCCCGGTTAACGGCGTTTCAAACGGCCGATAGGCGGCGGTCAGTATAGAAATGCTAACGCGCTGCATGCAGGCCTCTCACTCGCAGCCAGCTCCAGATATTTTTGCAGAGAAGCTCCAGTATGCCTCCTAAAAGAAAACTGGCAGCGGCAAGGACTTACCAAGAGGTCTGGTTCAGAAGCAGAGGGCAGGCCTGTGGTGGAGACGGGGAGGAGGGGAAAAGGAAGGAGAAGAAAAAGCTGGGGATGATCTCCCTCCCCCTGCAGTGACAGAGGCATGTATTCCTGCTGCTTCAGCCTATTATACTCTGGGGGCGGTGCCTATATGCAAAAGTTCCTGGAGTAACACAGGACTTGCCTGGATAAAACCAGCAGTACACAGGGCATTATCAGCAGCAGCAGAACACCGCCGTTCTCATGCGCGTCTTAACCTGCGATTGTAAAGGATAGAACTGGGTATTAACCCCCTTTGCCTGACGTGTGCCGGATGCTACGGCGTCAAAACGCCGCTTTATTCGGCGGATTTAGCAGCATTTTATCCGCGTATTTGCAGTAGTTACGGCGGTCAAAATGCTGGCGAAATGCTCCGCCCCTTTCCACCGCGAAAACAGCCGGAACTACCGCGAACTTCGGTCTACGTACTATCCGCCGACAAAACCGTCTATGTGTAAATGGGGCTTAAGAGTGTGCATATCATGTAACAATAAGAAATATACTCGAAACCTGGATTACTCTTTTTAGTCACATAGCACTACTATTATTCTGAACACTACTGTATGTTTTTGAAATTGTAAATCTTACTGTGAAATCTGACTGTTTTGTAAATAATTGTACAAAAAAAAAGAAGCCTGAAGCAGTTCCTGCATTTATGTAAATAGTTGTATTTAACTGTTTTTTCTATATTTGTCCATATGTTTTTGAAATTTTCAATTTATATTTACATTTTAAGTTATGAAAATGGTTTGTTAAACAAGTTTGTGGTTTTCACAGTAAAAAAAACAAAAAAAAAACAACTTTTTTTCTACTCGGATTTTATGTTTTTTGTGTGATTTTAGGTTTACTGTGTTCATAGAGTAGGTCAGAATGAATGACAAACTGTAAAGTCACACAGGTGAGTTTGTGCTGAAAAAAAAAATGACACCAAACAAGGCCATGTAAACACTTTTTAAAGGTAAATTATAAAGGTGAAACCAAAAGTATTCCCAAACAGCCAATTATATCCAGGACTCCAGAGGGTTATACTAAAAACAGATTTATAGAATTAATCAACAGCACCACCTTGTTTAGTATTAGGGACCACTTGCCTTTAAATGACAGTGTCATTTAAAGGCAAGTGTATATTTGGCTTTAACCACGTTTCACATAAAGTCATAATATGGAAATTATGTTCCAAAATTACAAAAAAATTATCAGTAGTGATTTAGAAGACAGCAACCTTGTATGAATAAAGCCGAGACCAGGGGACCAGGGGTGTTCAGCTCCTTCCAAAAAGAGCCCAGAGGGTGCAGGTTTTCTTTGCAACCACACACTCCAGCAGGTGATTTCACTGATTAACTGATTCCATCTGCTCAAAGTGGTGTTCATCTGTGAAATCACCTGGTGGAGTGGGTGGTTGCAAAGAAATTCTGCACCCTTTCTGGAAGGATTTGAACACCTATGGCCTAGACCAGGGGTGCCCAAGTTCGGTCCTTGAGATCTACCTTTGTGACACTCTCAGTTGTCTCCTTGCTCCAACACACCTGAATCCAATGAAAGACTCGTTAGCAGACTTTTAATGAGCCTTTCATAGGCTGGACTAGACTAAGACACTTACTGAATTTGGCAGATGATATGTTTGAACTAGAAATTGATTTCTTAATGTGACTCATGTCACAGGTTTACAGAAGTCTAAGGACCGATACTGAGATATAGTTGAGATTTTTTGATGTGTGAGGCCTTCTGTTCATATCAAAAGTGCTATGAAATGGGTGCTACATTTTTATGACAGGAACCTGGTGTTTCAGTATAACTAATAAAAAGGTGTAAAGTACTGAAGAGTCTGTTCAAGCTGCAAAATATCAAATAATGTCAAATAATGCATTTCCTCTTTAAAGAACCAGCAGTTCCAAAGAAAGTAAAGATGTGGAAGAGATTGTGTGCAGATGGTTATTTTTAATGGTTTTCCTCTGTTTCATGTGGAGAGAAACAGTAAAAACTATCCTGAATGGACACTTGGCAAAAATGATTTCCAATTTTTAAATCATTTTTCCCTGACCTAAGAGTCTGTGCAGCTGGACTGGGACAGAAACTTATTTTCAGCTTCTCAAACAGCCTGACGTGTTGACCTGTGGGATGCACTGTTGGACATTTCAACTAATTGTGCAAACTGATCACTGGTAGAGGTTTGGGAGGGCAAGCAGAGCACCCGGAACAAAGAAAGAGACTTTACCCAGAAAACAGTCTGATAAGAGTCTGATAGCTTCACATAATGCAACAAAAATCTGCCCTATACTCATAAACCAGCCCTCATGCGATACAAAAAAAAAATAGGGCTGATTAATCACACACTTTTACTATCACTTTTACTGCTCTGGAAACTGGCAATAAAATCAGGGCGATACAAATCTTAAAACAGGGGGATTTAAAAAAAGACATTGAAAATACCAGGCTTTGTATCTGCCTGCTTTTCATCCAATCAGGAGCCCCATTTCTCAGCCCCACCAATGACACACCCCCATTTTGTGTTACCCTGGTGACAGGTGCAGGATCCTCATAGAGCAGGGGTGCTCAAGTTTGATCCTCGAGAGCTACCTTCCTGATACTCTTAGTTGTCTCCCTGCTCCAACACACCTGAATCCAATGAAAGGCTCATTAAAAGCCTTCTAACGAGTCTTTCATTGGATTCAGGTGTGTTGGAACAGGGAGACAACTTGAGTCTCACACTGAAGTTGTGAGACATGAGTAAAGAGGACACTCCTTCGCTGTCAAAGCACAGAGAGAGAGAGAGAGAGAGAGAGAGAGAGAAAAAGAGGAATCAGCCACAGAGTTGACTGATGACATGAGTTTTCAAATGACAGGAGCTCCACTTTACGCTCCATTCTCAGCCTTATAGGGAGAAAGGATCAACAGAGCAGAGAGCAGACTGGCTGCTTTGTCACCAGGCCTTTATGACTGACCTAAAACCGCATTGCTTTTATTTTGCAGCCTGTTTCTCTCTCTCTCTCTCTCTCTGAAATGATTAATCCAATCAATGTGCATCGCTCCTCAAAAATATCCGCTCATGCCAAAAAGAGAGAGGTGGATTTGATGAAGTTTAATAAATCCAGGTACAAGTCCTCTCTCAATGATGATCATCTTTCAGCTGTGCTTCACATTTGATGCATTTTTTTAAAGATCAACAGAGACTGTATTTCACTCACTGAATAAGAAAAAAAGAAATGAAAAACACAAAAATGTAAAAAGTGGTGGAAAATACAAATGTAGTCATGCACGGACATGATAAGAACTCGTGCACTGGGACACTTTTCTCTTTTTTCTGCACAGTTCAGTGACAGTGATATTGTGACTTGTCTTTATTATCTGGTTTACAATGATAGTTGATGTGACGTCTTCAGAAAACTAAGAACCTCCTTGTTCCAACAGTAAGTTTCCGTTTCAACGGTATATTAAACTAAAAATGTCTTTGGGGTCAATGTGACTGAAAATGATCACAAATGTAATGAGTCAGAAATGTTTCACATTTTGTTCACTGTTGTCTTGGAAAATTTGATTGAATAAATTACATTTTTGTGAGGTAACCTCTTTTTTTCATTGCCTAACCAAAACATCTACTTTGTCAAAATAATGCTATTTACTGCTTTTTATATAGGAATTAAATTATTATTGTGCAGACTTGAGTTTAGCCTTTTGGCCCGGCCCTCCACAATATTTTATGTTTCTCATTTGGCCCTTTGCAAAAAATAATTGTCCACCCCTGACCTAAGCACGTTTTCACGTCTTGAATGTAAATAACGGCAGAGAAACTGGCCAGAAAATCGATAGCGATTACAAGCGCAGAGCGTGCATTTTCCACTGACAGCACGAGACCGCTGATGCGCTTCAACCTTCCAAGATGGGCGGCTCAGCGCTCCAGGTCACATGACCATAATATCTGTCTATTATGGGATGTCTGTGGGTTCTCATTCCCATAATGCTCATTACAGAGCCGCAGCCAATCAGCTGTGTGATGTCAGCATCTTCACCTGTGAACTTTGACCCTGCAGGTTTGGATTGATGCAGGTACGCAGATCTTCTTCTCCTACGCCATCGGACTGGGCGCCCTGACAGCCCTGGGCAGCTACAACCGCTTCAACAACGACTGCTACAAGTACGGCACACAAACACACACATTGCCATGGCAACGAGGCAGACAAAATTTAAAAGATTAAAGAAATATACCAACATAAAACCAACCTGAACCCACGTCAGGTCGGGTCCACACCAGGGAACCACCCTGGGTGCTGTATGGCAACTAGTCAGCCAGACAAGCGGCCCATCCCCACCTGCAGAAAGGAGACACCCATCTGCAGACGAACTCAGTGGGAGGATATCAGAGACTCCGCCCCCATGCCGGACACTGACAGTGCCGCAGTACAGACTGGACATGATGCCCAGAAAGTTCTTGAGGATCCCACAAATTCAAAGTTCCTACTTTCTCTGAGGTCAAAGGTCAGATTTGACAACCAACAACTTACTATTTTTCTTAATAATAATAATGTATTTCTTTCAGAAATTGGCAATAATGTAACTTAAAAATAATTTCAATCCAGCTGTCGGATGTTTTTCAGGTTAGTGCATCTTTAAAAAAAAATGTTTTTTTTTCTAATTTAAATATAAATATATTTAAATATAAAATATAAAAATATTTCTGTCAGTGACAGCAATGGCTTTGGAGTGACAGACACCCCCCACCCCACCACCACCACCACCGGAAGGCCGTGATCAGGGTGAAAACGGTAAAAAACTGACCCCTGATCTTCCTGCTCTGTCCCACAGGGACGCCTTCATCTTGGCTCTGGTCAACAGTGGAACCAGCTTCTTTGCCGGCTTTGTTGTCTTTTCAATTCTGGGCTTCATGGCCGCCGAGCAGGGCGTGGACATCTCGCTGGTCGCTGAGTCGGGTAAATATTGGTTTTATAACTTAAGAAGTCATGACACCAGTTGAATCTCAAAATCCTACTTACAGTCATTACTCATTTTAAATGAAGTCTTAACGAAGATTTGCATCAGTATCAGGTTACGGGGGCATGTCCAGGTGCTCCTGCGGGTGAAGTGGGTTCAGAAACAGAGCCAGTATCACATCATTGGCTGTTTGTCCACCTGGCAGTTTATTGTAAAATGCTGTTACACCTACCTGTGTCCAGGTGGGGGCGGACTTGGGGCCCTGGGGCATGTGTCCAGGGATCTCTGGCCATAGTAAAATGGTAAATGGACTGCATTTATATAGCGCTTTTCCATCTGCATCAGATGCTCAAAGCGCTTTACAATAATGCCTCACATTTACCCCAATGTCAGGCTGCTGCCATACAAGGTGCTCACTACACACTGGGAGCAACTAGGGGATTAAGGATCTTGCCCAAGGGCCCTTAGTGATTTTCCGGTCAGGCTGGGATTTGAACTGAGGATCCTCTGGTCTCAAGCCCAACACTTAACCACTAGACCATCACCCCATGGTACTCAAGAACCTCCTTGTCCAGCTGTCCAGGTAGTGACTCGCATTTTGTGCCTGGGCCCTTGAAGGCATGATTTGGTGGTTCTGCTGTGATCCTGTGTTCTTGGGTTGGGGGGTGTTGCACTTGGATTGGCTGGGGGTTTTGCTGGGGGTGGTGTGTCTTGGTGCTAACCACAACCTCCTGTGGGTGGTATGGGTCTCCTCCCCTGTTTGGAGTCAGTGCGCGCCCAGTGCTGGTGGGTTCCCTCACTGGCTCTGGCAAAGGGACCTTGGAATTAGGGGTTACGGCAGTACTTGTGGGTAATGCCAGCATGCACCCAGTGGGCCATCCTGGGTGGGGCATCGGCCTGGTCCCCTTGCAGGTTCTTGGATCCTGTCTGATGTTGGGACCGGGGATTTGTGTCCTATATTGCATGTACACAGGGTGGCCTCAGGCCTGCCTGAAGGGTGGTTAGACGCAGCTGATCTTTGGTTGAGTCTCACATCCTGGTAGCCCAAGGCAGTGACCCGATCCTGTGAGTCAGTGTGACAGCTGAAACCTGAGCAGCTGAATGAAGCAGAGTTACTGCTCGAGCGAGCGCATGACCACAGTTATATTTAACCTGCATGAACCTTCTGCTGTGGTTCTGATCCAAAAACTGAAACCTGATGACCCACCTCACAGGCCGAAGAAAACAATATCTCAATGTGAGAATAAATCAAACCAGAGCTTTGAACAACATGTTTTTCTGCGTCAGATTATTCCAAACGCACTTTTTTGTTTTTCGCGTCAGATTATTCCAAACTCAGCCACATGGGTGTCCGGCCAGTACATTCTGAGTGCTGGCCCCAAGCCCGGATAAATGTGGAGGGTTGCGTTAGGAAGGCCATCCAGTGTAAAATGTGCCAAAATGAAAGATCGGTTGAGGTCCGGGTTCACAATGACCGCCACCGGTAATGTTGCCCAACAGGGTGCCGGCGGAAATTGGGCTACTGCTGGGTGAAGAAGAAGAAGAGGAGAACATGTCCACAGACAGTGGGAGAAGAGCACAACTAGAAGGCTGGAAGTGAGAGTCAGGACTTTGAATGTTGGCAGTCTGACTGGTAAAGGGAGAGAGAGCTGGCTGATATGATGGAGACGAGAAAGGTAGACATATTGTGTGTTCAAGAGACCAAATGGAAGGGAAGTAAGAGCAGGAGCATCGGCGGTGGGTTCAAGTTGTTGTACCATGGTGAGGATAGGAACAGAAATGGTGTTGAGGTCATTTTAAATGAAGAGTATGTTAAGAGTGTGTTGGAGATTGAGTGTCTGACAGGGTGATGAGTGTGAAGTTGGAAATTGAAGGGGTGATGATGAATATCATCAGTGCATATGCCCGACAGGTAGTCGGTTAGATGAGGTGGTGGAGAGTGAATCCAAGCATGAAAGAGTGGTGATAGGAGTGGACTTCAATAGGCATGTTGGTGAAGGGAAGGTGATAAGGAAGTAATGGGTAGATATGGTATCAATGACAGGAATGTGGAAGGACAGATGGTAGCTGATTTGGCAAAAAGGATGGAAATGGCTGTGGTGAACACCTACTTTAAGAAAAAGAAGGACCACAGGGTGACATACGAGGTCTGTCCATAAAGTATCGTACCTTTTATTTTTTTTAAATTATATGGATTTGATTCATATGTTTTCACATCAGACAAGCTTGAACCCTGGTGCGCATGCGTGAGTTTTTCCACGCCTGTCGGTGACGTCATTTGCCTGTGAGCACGCCTTGGGAAGGAGTGGTCCCGCCCCCTCATCGGATTTTCATTGTCTGGAAATGGCGGAATGATTTGGGGGTTTTTTCCATCAGAATTTTTTCAGAAGCTGTTAGAGACTGGCACCTGGAAACCATTCGAAAAATGTATCTAGCTTTCGGTGAAAATTTTACGGGCTTCACAGAGAATAAGGTCTGTTAGTACAGCTTTAAGGACCCCTTTAAGGACGCTCGGGGCACCGCGCTCCGAGCTGCGACGACGCGGCACAAGCCACCGGACCATTTCTTAACGGATGGCTCTGTGGATACGAGACCATCGTGTGCTCTTTCTCTGGTTATCACAAGATCTGGACATCAGCCATTTTCCGGCAGATTTCACTTTTAACAAGAGATTTTGTCATGGAAAGCCGCGAGGAGGCTTCGCGCGTCACGACCGATTCGCTTTGGAAGCGAGACAAAGGAACACCTCCGTTTCGGCGTGTCAGAGGACAAGTTTGGACATGTCTATCTCGGCTTTCAATGCTTACCAGTCCAGTAAGTATCAGTGAAATTGTGGAGAGCTGGACATGTCCACTTGTCCTCTGACACGCCGAAACGGAAGTGTTCCTTTGTCTCGCTTCCAAAGCGAATCGGTCTTTACGCGCGAAGCCTCCGTGCGGCTTTCCATGACAAAATCTCTTGTTAAAAGTGAAAGCTGAAAAGTGAGAGCACACGACGGTCTCGTATCCACAGAGCCATCCGTTTATAAATGGTCCGGTGGCTTGTGCCGCGTCGTCGCAGCTCGGAGCGCGGCGCGCTGAGCGTCCTTAAAGGGGTCCTTAAAGCTGTACTAACAGACCTTATTCTCTGTGAAGCCCGTAAAATTTTCACCGAAAGCCAGATAAATTTTTTGAATGGTTTCCAGGTGCCAGTCTCTAACAGCTTCTGAAAAAATTCTGATGGAAAAAAACCCAAATCATTCCGCCATTTCCTGACAATGAAAATCTGACGAGGGGGCGGGACCACTACTTCCACAAGGCGAGCTTCCCTTGCAGTCTTAGAGCAATCGCCTCTGACTTTAAGACACCTAAAGCACTTTACACTAAACAAACGTTTAGTTTCGCAAATAATGACAACAAAAATTGTAACATTGGACATGCAAACCTACCTTTGTCTTGTTGTTTTTTCTCGTCTTCCAACTTCTTCTTTTTTCTTTTCTCCGCTCCAGAGGGATAATTTCTTTTCTGAGACATGACTTGCACTCACTTCTTTCCTCACGATTAGTCATTGACCACCTGACCCAAGCGGTGCATCTAAATTTGCCCAACGGTGGTAGCAGCCAACAGGACGCATCAATTAACCTAGTATTGGTATTTTGTCAAAATGAATTTATTTTTTTCGGGTGTAATACAATTTCGTTTAAATTATTCAATATTATTTTAATTTCGTGTATATATTTACTTTTTTATCTCGGTGCTCTCGGGGCCCCCTGGTGGCATGGAGGCCCTAAGCGACCGCGTAGTTGGCGTATGCCTTGGGCCGGCTCTGCTATGGTTGATGGAGACCCTGATCCATGTGTTTATCTCTTCTAGATTGGACTACTGCAATGTTCTATTTTCTGGTTTACTGCAATCCACCATTAGGGCTCTCCAATTGGTTCAAAATGCTGCAGCCAGACTTTTGACACGAAGCAGAAAGTTCGACCACATTACACCCATTTTAGCATCCCTTCACTGGCTTCCTGTCCCAGTGAGATCAGATTTTAAGGTTCTGCTACTAGTCTATAAAATTGTTCACAGACTGGCACATCCCTACCTAGCTGACTTAATTAAACCTTAGTACCAGCCCGGGCTTTGCGTTCTCAGGGTGCAGGACTACTTTGTGTCCCTAGGGTGAATAAGAAGTCTGCAGGTCATAGAGCTTTCTCCTACCATGCCCCTGTTCTGTGGGATGATCTCCCTGCATCAATAAAACAGTCAGATTCTGTGGAGACTTTCAAGTCCAGACTTAAGATGCACTTATTTTCCCTTTCATATGGCTAGCATACTGGTATAGTTTTGTTTTACGCTTTTTACTCTTTTAATTCATTTTATTAGGAAACGGAGCGTGCTGCAGCCTCAACTTTACCTAAATTCTGGGTGTTTTAGTGAAGCTTAGGGCTAGTGGCCGGTAATCACCTTCGTACCTCCTGTTTTTCTTGTTGTTTAATGGTGGCAAATTATACTGTATTTCTTGTCTTTCTGATGCCTGATTCTGTTTTTTCTCTCTATTTATGGTGCAGCTCCATCCAGAGATGGGAGTAGTATTTGTGCTGGAGACCCTCCTGTCCTCTGCACCAACAGCATTTCCTGTATATTCATTTTGTGAATTGTTTCTTTGAATTTTTCTGTAATTTATGTCTGTTGCATGGCCCAAGCAGAGGCTCACCCCTTTGAGTCTGGTCTGCTTGAGGTTTCTTCCTCAAAGGGAGTTTTTCCTTACCACTGTTGCTCTGGGGGTTAGTAAGGTTAGACCTTACTTGTGTGAAGCGCCTTGAGGAAACTGTTGTGATTTGGCGCTATATAAATGGAAATAAATGAAATAAAATAATAATAATAATAATAATTAAAATAAGGTGGGACAAAGTCACTGTCAAATCACTCTCATGTCATGAATCTGCAAGTCCCAAGTCAAGTCTCAAGTCAGCTTGCAAACAGTTGGTGGTGATTCTGACTGTTCTGATCTGAGGCCGCATATTCTGGACACTAGGGTGAAGAGAGGGGCAGAGCTGTCAGCTGATCACCATCTGATGGTGAGTTGGATCAGAGGATGGGGAGGACTTTGAACAGACCTGGTAAGCCCACACGGGCAGTGCGGGTGAACTGGAAACGTCTGAAGGAGCCACTGTCCGAAAGATCAACTCACACCTCCGGCAGAGCTTTTTTTAAGCATCCCTATGGAGGTTGGGGGCATTGAACGAGAATGAGCAATCTTCAAAGCTCCCATTTCTGAAGCTGCAGTAGGGAGCTCTGGCCTGAAGGTCTTAGGTGCCTCAAGGGGTGGAAGTCATCTGACTGAAGAAGGAGTCTTTCCAGGATAGGTTATCTCTGAGAACTCCAGAGGCAGTTGCAAGGTACCAACAGCTCTGAAGGGCGGCAGCCTCTGGTATGGGGGAAGCAAAGCAGTGGATGTGGGATAAGTTCAGAGTAACCATGGAGAAGGTCTTTTGGTTGGCACAAAGGTGCTTCTCGAGGACCATGAGGCACCTCAGGAGAGGTAAACGGGGAACCATCAAAGCTGTCTACAGTAAGGATGGGACTCTGTTGACCTCAACTAAGGATGTAATCAGAAACTGGAAGGAACACTTTGAGGAACTCCTGAATCAGACAGCAGTGCCCTCTGTATTAGAGGCAAAGCTGGAAGCTGCTGGAGGATTTCCCTGGTGAAAGTCACTGAAGTAGTCAAACAGCTCTGCAGTGGCAATGCCCCGGGGTTGATGAGATCCGTCCAGAAATGCTGAAGGCTCTGGGTTTGGAGGGACTGTCTTGGATGAGACGTCTTTTCAACATTGCGTTGACATCTGGGACAGTGCCTAAGGAGTGGAAAACTGGGATGGTGGTCCCCATATTTAAAAAATGGGACCAGAGAGTGTGTGACAAGTACAGGGGCATCACACTACTTAGACTCCCTGGTAAAGTCTACTCCAGGGTGCTAGAAAGTAGGATTCAGCCAACAGTTGAACCTCAGATTGAAGAGGAACAATGCAGTTTCTGTATGATCAGGTACCCTGGGAGATACTGTGGGAGGAGCTCTGTGGAGTGAGGGGGGTCCCTTCTCAGAGCCATCCAATCTCTGTACTCACAAAGCGAGAGCTGTGTTCGGGTGCTCAGCAGTAAAGTCAGACTCATTTTCATTGGGCGTTAGCCTACGCCAGGGCCACGCCTTGTCACAATCCTGTTTGTGATATTCATGGACAGGATATCAAGGTGCAGTCAGGGAGGAGGGTTTCTGGTTTGGTGGGCTCAGGGTCTCATCTCTGCTTTTTGCAGATGATGTGGTCAGGTTGGCTTCATCGGCCTGTGACCTCCAGCACTCACTGGTTCGGTTCACAGCTGAGTGTGAAGTGGCTGGGATGAGGATCAGCACCTCTAAGTCTGAGGCCATGGTTCTCAGCAGGAAACCGATGGATTGCCTACTCAGGGTAGGGAATGAAATCTTGCCCCAAGTGAAGGAGTTCAGCTACCCTGGGGTCTTGTTCATGAGTGAGGGGACAATGGAGCGTGAGATTAGCCAGAGAATCGGCGCAGCAGGGGCGATGTTGCATTCGCGAAGAAAAGGGAGCTGAGCCAAAAGGCGAAGCTCTTGATCTACTGGTCAGTCTTTGTTCCTACTCTCACCTATGGTCATGAGGTTTGGCTCATAACCGAAAGAACGAGATCATGGGTACAAGCGGCTGAAATGGGCTTCCTTAAGAAGGTGGCTGGTGTCTCCCTTAGAGATAGGGTGAGAAGCTCGGCCATTCATGGGGAGCTCGGAGTAGAGCCACTTCCTTCGCGTTGAAAGGAGCCAGCTGAGATGGTACGGGCATCTGGTAAGAATGCCCCCTTGGCATCTCCCTAGGGAGATATTCCAGGCATGTCCATCTGGGAGGAGACCCCAGGGAAGACGCAGGACTAGGTGAAGAGATTATATCTCCACACTGGCCTGGGAACACCTCGGGATCCCCCAGTCAGAGGTGGTCAATGTGGCACGGGAAAGGGAAGTCTGGAGTCCCCTGCTGGAGCTGTTGCCCCCGTGACCCGATCCTGGATATGCAGTTGAAGATGTATGTATGTATTCCAAACAGACGTGTTCTGGTTCTTCTGTGTTGGATTTTAACAAAGCGTGTTCTGTTTTACAATAAGATGAAAGTTTTACACAATACACAGGCTCATTTCTTTGGGCTCAAAGGTTAAAATGGGTCAGAGTCTCTTGAGAAAATTTAGTCTGAAAACCTTTTAGTCTCTTGAGAAAATTTAGTCTGAAAACCTTTTTTTAAATCTCCGTGGTTACAGAGAACTGAGTCGTAGCTGAATTCAGTCATTTTTGGCTGTTACCATGGTAACACCTATTGGCATTGCATGCGGTGGTTTCCTGGATGATTTAAAAGATACGTTATCATTTGGAGTTGTTTGTTTTATCAAATGTCTTTAAGCTGTAAGAGTTTTATTTATCACTTTATTGTTCTTACAAAAGTTTAATTTGTCCTCATCCTTTTTTGTACTTTGTTGGAATAAATAAAATTTGCCAGACTGTGAAATATGAAGAAAGTTTTTTGCTTCAGGTCCGGGATTGGCCTTCATCGCATATCCGAAGGCAGTCAGTATGATGCCGGTGTCACCGCTGTGGGCGGCGCTGTTCTTCTTCATGCTGTTGATGCTGGGATTGGGTAGTCAGGTGAGTGGATTCATTTTACCACACGGCAACGCATCATGTCCAGAAAACACTACACTCACTAAACTGTGACAGAAATGCCAAAGCGTGCCACCTGTGTATCGTTTTTAAAAGATTATTAACTTATTTATGAGTTGAGTAATTCCTCAGAAGAACTAAGTCACAATTTTTGGATCTAGTCTGGTTTAGACGGTGATTGCGATGTGGTACCAGGGACCAAGAAATAAAAACAAAATCACAAATATCACCTTGAAGAAATCAGTTGTTAAATAATTTATTCATTAAATCTTTTGTCATTAAATTACTTGTTTTTAAATTGCTGTTTCAAGGTCAAAGTCAACTTTATTGTCCCATTAGGGAAATTTGTCTTAGGCGTTGCATTACATTATTGCTTCACAGGGCAAAGAACAAGTTACAAAACGACACAAATCACATAAAACACAAGAATTAAAATCTAGACTAAAATCAGGAAATACATTACAATGACAACACAGAGACATTGAGCTATTTAAAGTGCTGAGAAAAGTGCCAGATGCTAAAGTGCTGAAGTTTATTGCACGTTGTTCTATTGCACTAGTTACTTGCATTATTTAGCAGTTTGATAGAAACTGGAACAAATGATAATTTGAGACGATTTGTTTTACACTTTGGTATACGAAATCTTCTTCCTGAAGGGAGAAGTTCATACTCTGAGGACAGTGGGTGAGTGGAGTCTGAGCAGATTTTTGTTGCCTGCATCATAACTGACTGGTTATACAGCTTCTCAATGGACTCATATTTTTTCATACCAATTATTTTCATTGCTGTTTTGTGCATGTTAGACTAAGTTGAACTGTAAGGTTACCAAACCAGGCAGTGATTCCAGGCTTGGAAACCAGGCTTGGAAAATCCTACAGCTAGCCAGGCCCCTGTAGTCGGTGCAGACCAAGGTAGCTTAGCCACCGTTAGCTGCCCCCCCAGCGTATCCCGAGCAGCTGGGAAAGCAGGCCGGCTGGGTGACTGTGAGGAGGAAGCGTAGCCCTAAACAGAAGCCCCCTGTACACCACCAACCCGTTCACATTTCTAACCGTTTTCCCCCACTCGGCAACACACCCGCTGAGGAACAAACTCTGGTTATTGGTGACTCTGTTTTGAGAAATGTGAAGTTAGCGACACCAGCAACCATAGTCAATTGTCTTCCGGGGGCCAGAGCAGGCGACATTGAAGGAAATTTGAAACTGCTGGCTAAGGCTAAGCGTAAATTTGGTAAGATTGTAATTCACGTCGGCAGTAATGACACCTGGTTATGCCAGTCGGAGGTCACTAAAATTAACATTGAATCGGTGTGTAACTTTGCAAAAACAATGACGGACTCTGTAGTTTTCTCTGGGCCCCTCCCCAATCGGACCGGGAGTGACATGTTTAGCCGCATGTTCTCCTTGAATTGCTGGCTGTCTGAGTGGTGTCCAAAAAATGAGGTGGGCTTCATAGATAATTGGCAAAGCTTCTGGGGAAAACCTGCTCCATCCCACTTTGGATGGAGCAGCTCTCATTTCTAGAAATCTGGCCAATTTTCTTAAACCCTCCAAACCGTGACTATCCAGGGTTGAGACCAGGAAGCAGAGTTGTAGTCTTACACACCTCTCTGCAGCTTCTCTCCCCCTGCCATCCCCTCATTACCCCATCCCCGTAGAGACGGTGCCTGCTCCCAGACTACCAATAACCAGCAAAAATCTATTTAAACATAAAAATTCAAAAAGAAAAAATAATATAGCACCTTCAACTGCACCACAGACTAAAACAGTTAAATGTGGTCTATTAAACATTAGGTCTCTCTCTTCTAAGTCCCTGCTAGTAAATGATATAATAATTGATCACCATATTGATTTATTCTGCCTTACAGAAACCTGGTTACAGCAGGATGAATATGTTAGTTTAAATGAGTCAACACCCCCGAGTCACACTAACTGTCAGAATGCTCGTAGCACGGGCCGAGGGGGAGGATTAGCAGCAGTCTTCCACTCCAGCTTATTAATTAATCAAAAACCCAGACAGAGCTTTAATTCATTTGAAAGCTTGATTCTTAGTCTTGTCCATCCAAATTGGAAGTCCCAAAAAACAGTTTTATTTGTTGTTATCTATCGTCCACCTGGTCGTTACTGTGAGTTTCTCTGTGAATTTTCAGACCTTTTGTCTGACTTAGTGCTTAGCTCAGATAACATAATTATAGTGGGCAATTTTAACATCCACATAGATGCTGAGAATGACAGCCTCAACACTGCATTTAATCTATTATTAGACTCAATTGGCTTTGCTCAAAATGTAAATGAGTCCACCCACCACTTTAATCATACTTTAGATCTTGTTTTGACTTATGGTATGGATATTGAAGACTTAACAGTATTCCCTGAAAACCCCCTTCTGTCTAATCATTTCTTAAAGGAGACCTGCATTGAAAAAAAATGACTTACATTTACACATGAGATCCTTCTGAATGTAGTAAAGTAAAAGGAAGAACGGCGCCCGCTGTTGATGTCGTTGCTGATCTGAGCACAGAGATCTGTATCTCACATTCATTGAAGCTTACTTTTGGATGTTGAAACCAGGACGTGTATAAGTAACATTACTAACAGATAAAATCAATTTCAATGCGGGATCGGACTGAAGGCGGGAGCGTGTCGTCTTGTCCCTGACGTCATGGAAATGATACGGCTGTACAAACTGTTTTCACAGAGGGCTAAATTTTAGCTGCAAATTTGTCATTTTTAAACAAAGATTTCGCCGCTGAATTACAAATTTGGGCTTACAGATTTACTTACTGCATTCACAAGGGTCTTATAAATACATATCAGCTATTTCTTTCTGAAATCTGACCACATTTATTTCAATGCAGGTCTACTTTAATAACATTTACATTTACTTTAATGGACTACCCAGTAGTGGGGAATAAGTTTAATTACAGTAGAAGTCTTTTGGAAAGCGCTGTAACTAGGTTTAAGGATATGATTCCTTCTTTGTTATGTTCTCCAATGCCATATACCAACACAGTGCAAAGTAGCTACCTAAACTCTGTGAGTGAGATAGATTATCTCGTCAATAGTTTTACATCCTCATTGAGTACAACCTTGGATGCTGTAGCTCCTCTGAAAAAGAGAGCCTTAAATCAGAAGTGCCTGACTCCGTGGTATAACTCACAAACTCACAGCTTAAAGCAGATAACTCGTAAGTTGGAGAGGAAATGGCGTCTCACTAATTTAGAAGATCTTCCCTTAGCCTGGAAAAAGAGTCTGTTGCTCTATAAAAAAAAAGCCCTCCGTAAAGCTAGGACATCTTACTACTCATCAATAATTGAAGAAAATAAGAATAACCCCAGGTTTCTTTTCAGCACTGTAGCCAGGCTGACAAAAAGTCAGAGCTCTATTGAGCCGAGTATTCCTTTAACTTTAACTAGTAATGAATAAAATGTTAACTATTAACTATTAGAGAAAAAATTACTCATAACCATCCCATATCTTTGGCTCCTTTCAGTAATGCTGGTATTTGGTTAGACTCTTTCTCTCCGATTGTTCTGTCTGTTATTTTCATTAGTCACTTCCTCCAAACCATCAACATGTCTGTTAGACCCCATTCCTACCAGGCTGCTCAAGGAAGCCCTACCATTAATTAATGCTTCGATCTTAAATCTGATCAATCTATCTTTATTAGTTGGCTATGTACCACAGGCTTTTAAGGTGGCAGTAATTAAACCATTACTTAAAAAGCCATCACTTGACCCAGCTATCTTAGCTAATTATAGGCCAATCTCCAACCTTCCTTTTCTCTCAAAAATTCTTGAAAGGGTAGTTGTAAAACAGCTAACTGATCATCTGCAGAGGAATGGTCTATTTGAAGAGTTTCACTCAGGTTTCAGAATTCATCATAGTACAGAAACAGCATTAGTGAAGGTTACAAATGATCTTCTTATGGCCTCAGACAGTGGACTCATCTCTGTGCTTGTCCTGTTAGACCTCAGTGCTGCTTTTGATACTGTTGACCATAAAATTTTATTACAGAGATTAGAGCATGCCATAGGTATTAAAGGCACTGCGCTGTGGTGGTTTGAATCATATTTATCTAATAGATTACAATTTGTTCATGTAAATGGGGCGTCTTCTTCACAGACTAAGGTTAATTATGGAGTTCCACAAGGTTCCGTGCTAGGACCAATTTTATTCACTTTATACATGCTTCCCTTAGGCAGTATTATTAGAAAGCATTGCTTAAATTTTCATTGTTACGCAGATGATACCCAGCTTTATCTATCCATGAAGCCAGAGGACACACACCAATTAGTTAAACTGCAGGAATGTCTTACAGACATAAAGACATGGATGACCTCTAATTTCCTGCTTTTAAATTCAGATAAAACTGAAGTTATTGTACTTGGCCCCAAAAAATGTTAGAAACATGGTGTCTAACCAGATCCTTACTCTGGATGGCATTACCCTGACCTCTAGTAATACTGTGAGAAATCTTGGAGTCATTTTTGATCAGGATATGTCCTTCAATGTGCATATTAAGCAAATATGTAGGACTGCTTTTTTACATTTGCGCAGTATCTCTAAAATTAGAAAGGTCTTGTCTCAGAGTGATGCTGAAAAACTAATTCATGCATTTATTTCCTCTAGGCTGGACTATTGTAATTCATTATTATCAGGTTGTCCTAAAAGTTCCCTGAAAAGCCTTCAGTTAATTCAAAATGCTGCAGCTAGAGTACTAACGGGGACTAGAAGGAGAGAGCATATCTCACCCATATTGGCCTCTCTTCATTGGCTTCCTGTTAATTCTAGAATAGAATTTAAAATTCTTCTTCTTACTTATAAGGTTTTGAATAATCAGGTCCCATCTTATCTTAGGGACCTCATAGTACCATATCACCCCAATAAAGCGCTTCGCTCTCAGACTGCAGGCTTACTTGTAGTTCCTAGGGTTTGTAAGAGTAGAATGGGAGGCAGAGCCTTCAGCTTTCAGGCTCCTCTCCTCTGGAACCAGCTCCCAATTCGGATCAGGGAGACAGACACCCTCTCTACTTTTAAGATTAGGCTTAAAACTTTCCTTTTTGCTAAAGCTTATAGTTAGAGCTGGATCAGGTGACCCTGAACCATCCCTTAGTTATGCTGCTATAGACGTAGACTGCTTGGGGGTTCCCATGATGCACTGAGTGTTTCTTTCTCTTTTTGCTCTGTATGCACCACTCTGCATTTAATCATTAGTGATTGATCTCTGCTGTCTTCCACAGCATGTCTTTTTCCTGATTCTCTCCCCTCAGCTCAACCAGTCCCAGCAGAAGACTGCCCCTCCCTGAGCCTGGTTCTGCTGGAGGTTTCTTCCTGTTAAAAGGGAGTTTTTCCTTCCCACTGTCGCCAAGTGCTTGCTCATAGGGGGTCGTTTTGACCGTTGGGGTTTTTCTGTGATTATTGTATGGCTTTTGCCTTACAATATAAAGCGCCTTGGGGCAACTGTTGTTGTGATTTGGCGCTATATAAATAAAACTGATTTGATTTGATTTGATTCCATATCTAATTAGGCTCTCTAAGATAGCTTTGTAGAAAATTAGCATGATCTGATTGCTAACACCATAAAGCCTCAGTCGTCTCAAAAAATACATTCTTTGCTGCAGTTTATTGCACAAATTATCAATGTGTGATTTCCAGTTTAGCAAATTATCGGTATGGACCCCTAGATATTTATATGTCGACTGTTGTGAAAGTGTAGTGACACGGACCCACAACAGGGGGCGCAAATGAACGGTCAATAGATGAGCCAAAAAAGTAACAATTTAATGTTGTGAAGGTGCACAATGAATATACAGACAATCTCAGAATTTGATAACAGTCAATCCACAAAGGTGACGTGTGGGCAGGCTCGAGGATAGAAGACGTCTGTCCTGAGAAGAGCCGGAACCACACGATTTCCGCCGCCACCGAACCTGGTGAATACTGGAGCCACCAAGTCCCGAATTCCCAGGTGATCACCGTCCCCGACTGTCGGATCTGGTACTGCTGGCGAAGAGCAAAGACAGTCAAGTGTGGGTGTGTGTACACCCCGTAACAACAACGGTGGGAATTCCACCTCCACCTCTAACACACACTCGTGCAGCGTCTGTTTAACCACTTATCTGACGGGGCGTAGGACGAAACAGTCGCGACCCACGCCGGTCCTCTGGTTGACAGCTGCAACACAATAGCTCTTGGAATTACTTAATGCTGGCAGAGAAAGTTACCTCCATAGAAGTACGATATCTCGGCGATGAGGTGGAGATGACGTCTGGGTTTTATGGAGTGAGATGATGAAGAATGAGTGACAGCTGTCAGGAAATAATGAGTGACAGCTGTCACTCCCGGCTGTGTCCGTGGCGGCAGCGCCCTCTCGTGCCTGAAGCCCGCACTTCAGGCAGGGCGCCCTCTGGTGGTGGGCCACACAACAGTTGACACCTGATTTATAGTTTGGTCTGAAATAACTACTGGCTTGTGTGTTGTCACTTGCCTTGGGTCAAAAACCATCTCTTGTGTTTTTGACATATTTAAAATCAGATGTTTTTTGTCACACCACTTAATAAAGGTGTCAATCTCATTGTAGTAGACAAAAGGGTCCATGTCCTTATGCAAGAGGCTCACGATTGCTGTGTCATCTGCAAATTTAAAAATAAAAATATTGGGGTGTACTTTCCTGCAGTCATTAGTATAAATTGTAAAAAGTATTGGTGAAAGCACACAGCCTTGTGGAACTCCTGTATTACAGTGTTTAATATCTGATAATGTCTGATTAAGTTTCATTTGCTGTGTGCGGTTAGTTAAAAAAGAATAAAACCATTTTATAAGAATTACATTAACATTCATGTCCTTCAATTTCCTAAAAAGTAGGTGGAGTTGCACAGTATTAAAAGCTGAGCTTAAATCAACAAATAAAGTGTGAACATAAGTTTTTGTGCCTTCCAGATGCTTAGAAACAAGGTAGAATGGCATCCTCAGTGCTACGCTCATGCTTATAGGCAAACTGACATGCATCTAACATGTTTGTTCAATCATCCATTCATTCTTGAAACCCGCTTACTCCAATTAAAGGATTTCCCCCTAAACTATTCCTGGATGAATGAAACTACTCCAGTGAGGCGGGGCACAGGGCCCACAGACTGGCATGCGCCCGGGTGGGAGTGAGCCCCGCTTTGTCCCTCAGTGGTCGTTGGGGCTGTGTGAGTGAAAGCTGGAAGAGGCCCCGTGGTCCTCCCTGGACATTCATCCGGGAGCACTTCAGGGGAAAATCCACACCGCGGGGGCTGGAGCCTATCTCAGCAGTCATAGGGTGTGAAGCAGGGTTCACCCTGGACAGGACGTCAGTCTGTCACACAGACACATACATACACACAAACATATTCACATCTATGGACATTTTAAAGTTTCCAGTCGACCTAACTTGCATGTCTTTAGATGTGGGAGGAAGCCGGAGCACCTGAAGGGAACCCACACAGACACAGAGAAAGGCCACAGGTGGGAATTGAACCCATGACCTTCTCGCTGTGAGGCAACAGTGCTAATTACTAAGACACCACGCTGCCCTTTGTTCATTTGTTAAATTGTTCATCATTAAATCTTTTGTTGCTAAATCTTTGTCAAGAAATCATTTTCCATTAAGTCGATTGTGATAAAACTTTTGCTGTTAAACCATTTATTATTAAACAGTTTGTGGTTAAATTGTTTATTATTAAACAGTTTGCTGTTAAATCTTTTGCCATTAAATCATTTATTATTAAACAGTTTGTCCTTAAATCATTTATTATTAAATAGTTTGTGGTTAAATCTTTTGCCGTTAAATTGTTTGTTATTAAACATTTTGTCATTAAATCTTCCATCCATCCATCCATTTTCTTCCGCTTTATCCGGAGTCGGGTCGCGGGGGCAGCAGCTCAAGCAAAGCCGCCCAGACCTCCCGATCCACACACACCTCCCCCAGCCAGTAAATCGTTTATTATTTACGGAAGCGTATTGCATTCACTGGATAAAAAATAATAATTTGACCGCTGATCTCGTAATTACAAGAAAAGATCTCATAATTACCAGATCCAGCTATTTTTTATTTTTATTTATTTATTTATTGTGTGTGTGTGTGTGTGTGTGTGTGTGTGTGTGTGTGTGTGTGTGTGTGTGTGTGTGTGTGTGTGTGTGTGTGTGTGTGTGTGTGTAAAATCACGTCCGTACAATGTGCTTCCGTACTTCCAGTCCCTCAGTAAAGACAAGCATGAGAATTCTGGAGTCATAATCGAAAATTGGCCAGTTTGTAACCTCCGGCACTGCACTGTGATCATACACCACGGCACACTCAAAGTGTGGATTTCCCCCTAAACTATTCCTGGATGAATGAAACTCCTCCAGTGAGGCGGAGCACGGGGCCCACAGACTGGCATGCGCCCTGGTGGGAGTGAGCCCCGCTTTCTCGCTCAGTGGTCGTTGGGGCTGTGTGAGTGAAAGCTGGAAGATGCCCCGTGGTCCTCCCTGGACATTCATCCGGGAGCACTTCAGGGGAAATCCACACTTTGTGTTTGATTGCAGTGTATTATCATCGGCTGAGCTCAGCCCGCTTCTTTACTAAGGGACTGGAAGTACGGACGTATATACATAAAACAATTTAGACACCTGATTTTTTCACATAATTACGAAATCCTGATGTAATTACAAGATCTTTTCTCGTAATTATGAGATCTTTTCTCGTAATTACAAGATCAGTGGTCAATTTTTTTTTTTAATCCAGTGACTGCAATACCCTTCCGTAATTATTAAACAGTTTGTTGTTAAAACGTTTATTATTAAACAGTTTCTGGTTAAATCTTTTGCTGTTAAACCATTTATTATTAAACAGTTTGTCATTAAAGCGTTTATTATTAAACAGTTTCTGATTAAATCTTTTGCTGTTAAACAATTTATTATTAAACAGTTGGTCGTTAAATCTTTTGCCGTTAAATCGTTTATTATTAAACAGTTTGTCGTTAAATCTTTTGCCGTTAAATCATTTATTATTAAACAGTTTGTGGTTAAATCTTTTGCTGTTAAACCGTTTATTATTAAACACTTTGTGGTTAAACCTTTTGCCGTTAAACACTTTGTGGTTAAATCTTTTGCTGTTAAATAATTTATTATTAAACAGTTTCTGGTTAAATCTTTTGCCGTTAAATCATTTTTTATTAAACAGTTTGTGGTTAAATCTTTTGCCGTTAAATCATTTATTATTAAATACTTTGTGGTTAAATCTTTTGCCATTAAATCATTTATCATTAAATACTTTCAATCAATCAATCAATTTTTTTTTATATAGCGCCAAATCACAACAAACAGTTGCCCCAAGGCGCTTTATATTGTAAGGCAAGGCCATACAATAATTATGTAAAACCCCAACGGTCAAAACGACCCCCTGTGAGCAAGCACTTGGCTACAGTGGGAAGGAAAAACTCCCTTTTAACAGGAAGAAACCTCCAGCAGAACCAGGCTCAGGGAGGGGCAGTCTTCTGCTGGGACTGGTTGGGGCTGAGGGAGAGAACCAGGAAAAAGACATGCTGTGGAGGGGAGCAGAGATCGATCACTAATGATTAAATGCAGAGTGGTGCATGCAGAGCAAAAAGAGAAAGAAACAGTGCATCATGGGAACCCCCCAGCAGTCTACGTCTATAGCAGCATAACTAAGGGATGGGTCAGGGTCACCCGATCCAGCCCTAACTATAAGCTTTAGCAAAAAGGAAAGTTTTAAGCCTAATCTTAAAAGTAGAGAGGGGAGGGTGTCTGTCTCCCTGATCTGAATTGGGAGCTGGTTCCACAGGAGAGGAGCCTGAAAGCTGAAGGCTCTGCCTCCCATTCTACTCTTACAAACCCTAGGAACTACAAGTAAGCCTGCAGTCTGAGAGCGAAGCGCTCTATTGGGGTGATATGGTACTACGAGGTCCCTAAGATAAGATGGGACCTGATTATTCAAAACCTTATAAGTAAGAAGAAGAATTTTAAATTCTATTCTAGAATTAACAGGAAGCCAATGAAGAGAGGCCAATATGGGTGAGATATGCTCTCTCCTTCTAGTCCCCGTCAGTACTCTAGCTGCAGCATTTTGAATTAACTGAAGGCTTTTTAGGGAACTTTTAGGACAACCTGATAATAATGAATTACAATAGTCCAGCCTAGAGGAAATAAATGCATGAATTAGTTTTCAGCATCACTCTGAGACAAGACCTTTCTGATTTTAGAGATATTGCGTAAATGCAAAAAAGCAGTCCTACATATTTGTTTAATACGCGCTTTGAATGACATATCCTGATCAAAAATGACTCCAAGATTTCTCACAGTATTACTAGAGGCCAGGGCAATGCCATCCAGAGTAAGGATCTGGTTAGACACCATGTTTCTAAGATTTGTGGGGCCAAGTACAATAACTTCAGTTTTATCTGAGTTTAAAAGCAGGAAATTAGAGGTCATCCATGTCTTTATGTCTGTAACCTTCACTAATGCTGTTTCTGTACTATGATGAATTCTAAAACCTGACTGAAACTCTTCAAATAGACCATTCCTCTGCAGATGATCAGTTAGCTGTTTTACAACTACCCTTTCAAGAATTTTTGTGGTTAAATCTTTTGCCATTAAATCATTTATTATTAAACACTTTGTGGTTAAATCTTTTACTGTTAAATCATTTATTATTAAACACTTTGTGGTTAAATCTTTTGCTGTTAAATCATTTATTATTAAACACTTTGTGGATAAATCTTTTGCTGTTAAATCATTTATAATTAAACACTTTGTGGTTAAATTTTTTGCCATTAAATCATTTATTATTAAACACTTTCTGGTTAAATCTTTTGCTGTTAAATCATTTATTATTAAACACTTACTGGTTAAATCTTTTGCCGTTAAATCATTTATTATTAAACACTGTGGTTAAATCTTTTGCCATTAAATCATTTATTATTAAACACTTTGCGGTTAAATAATTTATTATTAAACACTTTGTGATTAAATCTTTTGCCGTTAAATCATTTATTATTAAACACTTTGCGGTTAAATCTTTTGCCATTAAATTATTTATTATTAAACACTTTGCGGTTAAATCTTTTGCCATTAAATTATTTATTATTAAACACTTTGCGGTTAAATCTTTTGCCATTAAATTATTTATTATTAAACACTTTGTGGTTAAATCTTTTGCCATTAAATTATTTATTATTAAACACTTTGCGGTTAAATCTTTTGCCATTAAATCATTTATTATTAAATACTTTGTGGTTAAATCTTTTGCCGTTAAATCATTTATTATTAAACACTTTGCGGTTAAATCTTTTGCCATTAAATTATTTATTATTAAACACTTTGTGGTTAAATCCTTTGCCGTTAAATAATTTATTATTAAACACTTTGCGGTTAAATCTTTTGCCGTTAAATCATTTATTATTAAACACTTTGTTGTGTGGGCCGCCAGAAGAGGAGGTACTGCTGGCCCACCACCAGAGGGCGCCCTGCCTGAAGTGCGGGCTTCAGGCACGAGAGGGCGCAGTCGCCTCACAGGAGCAGCCAGGGTGACAGCTGTCACGCATCACCTGCAACAGCTGTTACCCATCATCTGATCAGCAGGGGAATATCAGCAGGATGACGCCTCCACTTCTTTGCCGAGATATCGTTCTACCTGGAACGTAACGTGCTCAGCTGACTGGTTAACAGTGATCTTTTGTGACTTTTGTGAGTTGTTTAGCTGACTCCTTTTCCAACGAGTGGTGGAGGTAGTTTTCCTGCCGTACGGATTCCTGGGTGCAGACGCACCCACATTTAATTGTTCTTTTGTTCCTCGCCAGCAGTACCAGGTCCGACACGCGAAGGCAGTGGCCACCTGGGAGTTCGGGACTTGGCGGCTCCAGTATTCCCGGGGTCTGGTGGCGGAGGAAATCGTGTGGTTCCGGTTCTACTTTGGACAGACGTCTCCTATCTTCGAGCCTGCCCACACGACACCTTTTGTGATTTGGCTTTTGTCTATTGTTGTAATCTGATTGTATTGTTGTGCCCATTCACAACAGTAAAGTGTTGTTATTTGACCTCATCCATTGTCCGTTCATTTGCGCCCCCTGTTGTGGGTCCGTGTACCTACACTTTCCCAACAGGATATCTCGGCCAACGTCATGGACCCCGAGGGGCGTCGACCGGCCGTTGAACGGCCAATGGAAGAGCAGGGCGCACAGGCGTCTGCAGGAGGAATGATCGGTGAGTTGCAGCGAATCCTCACCGCTTTTACGGCTCGGCTGGATCTGATGACCGAGCAGAACGTCCTCCTTAACCGCAGGGTGGAGGCTCTCGCCGCGCAGGTGGAAGCGCGCCCTCAGGGCGCTGCTGCGGCTCTCCCTCCTGTCGATCCTGTGCGCAATAGTGACGTTCCACAGGTCGACCCCTCCCACCTTCCCCTGAAGCATACATAAGCCCTCCAGAACCGTACGGGGGTTGTGTGGAGACATGCGCGGACTTTCTTATGCAGTGTTCGCTCGTCTTCGCACAACGTCCCGTCATGTACGCGACTGATGCTAGTAAGATAGCTTATGTGATTAATCTGCTTTGCGGCAAGGCACGCGCTTGGGCTACAGCGCTCTGGGAGCAAAATTCACGGCTCCTTCTGACATATGATGGGTTTGTGAGGGAGTTCAGAACAGTGTTCGATCACCCAAATAGAGGAGAGACCGCTTCAGCCGTGCTGCTGTCAATGAGACAGGGGCGCCGGAGCGCAGCTGCTTATGCAGTTGACTTCCGCATCGCGGCTGCGAGGTCCGGCTGGAATAGCACCGCCCTCCGCGCCGCCTTCGTAAACGGACTATCGTTGGTCCTGAAGGAGCACCTGGTGGCTAAGGACGAACCGCGGGATTTGGACGGGCTTATTGATCTCGTTATACGATTAGACAATCGGTTAGAGGAACGCCAGTCGGGAGCGAGGCGAAGGACGTGACCGGATACGCGCCGCCCCTCTCCCTTCCGGGTTCGAAAAGGGGCCGCCCTCCCCACGCTCCACAGCCGCAGCGCTATGTGGGGCAACAGCTCCCCCTGTTGACGTTGTTAGGGAAACGCACAGGGCCAAAATGGGGAGGCCGATCCGTGGAGAGTGTTTTCTCTGCAGCTCAACAGAGCACACACAGAGAGACTGCCCCAAACGGCCAAGACATCAACACTCGCCCTTAGAGACTGGGCTAAGGGGGGGTCAAGACATTCAAGTGAGACACACACAAATTGCCACACGACTCTCAGTCACGATCCTGAGCGGGGATTTAACCCTTCAAGCCCGAGCACTGGTGGACACGGGGTCAGAAGGGAATCTGCTAGATAGCAGATGGGCAAGGGAGGTAGGGCTCCCTCTGGTGGCGCTTCCTTCGCCATTGCAGGTGCGGGCACTAGATGGCACCCTCCTCCCTTTACTCACACACAAGACACAACCAGTAACTCTGGTGGTGTCTGGAAACCACCGGGAGGAGATTGAGTTTTTTGTAACTCCTTCTACCTCCCGCGTGATTTTGGGCATCCCATGGATGTTAAAGCACAATCCCCGGATTGATTGGCCGTCTGGGGTGGTGGTTCAGTGGAGCGAAACCTGCCATCGGGTGTGTTTAGGATCCTCGGTTCCTCCCGGTTCCCAGGCTAAGGAGGAGGTCAAAGTCCCTCCCAATCTGACGGCAGTGCCGGTTGAGTACCACGATCTTGCTGACGTCTTCAGCAAGGATCTGGCACTCACCCTTCCCCCGCACCGTCCGTACGATTGTGTCATTGATTTGGTTCCAGGCGCTGAGTTCCCGTCCAGCAGGCTGTACAACCTCTCACGACCTGAGCGCGAATCAATGGAGATCTACATCCGGGACTCATTAGCTGCCGGGCTGATCCGGAACTCCACCTCCCCGATGGGGGCAGGTTTCTTTTTTGTGGGCAAGAAAGATGGCGGACTTCGTCCATGTATTGATTACAGGGGGCTGAATGAGATTACGGTTCGCAACCGATACCCGTTGCCATTATTAGATTCCGTGTTCACCCCCCTGCATGGAGCCAAAATCTTTACTAAGCTGGATCTTAGAAATGCGTATCACCTGGTTCGGATCCGGAAGGGAGACGAATGGAAGACGGCATTCAACACCCCATTAGGTCACTTTGAGTACCTGGTCATGCCGTTCGGCCTCACAAACGCCCCCGCGACGTTCCAAGCATTAGTTAATGATGTCTTGCGGGATTTCCTGCACCGATTCATCTTCGTATATCTAGACGATATACTCATCTTTTCTCCGGATCCTGAGACTCATGTCCGGCATGTACGTCAGGTCCTGCAGCGGTTGTTGGAGAACCGGCTGTTTGTGAAGGGCGAGAAGTGTGAGTTTCACCGCACATCTTTGTCCTTCCTGGGGTTTATCATCTCCCCCAACTCCGTCGCTCCTGATCCGGCCAAGGTTGCGGCGGTGAGAGACTGACCCCAACCCACTAGCCGTAGGAAGCTGCAACAGTTCCTCGGCTTTGCAAATTTCTACAGGAGGTTCATTAAGGGCTACAGTCAGGTAGTTAGCCCCCTGACAGCCCTGACCTCACCAAAAGTCCCCTTCACCTGGTCGGATCGTTGCGATGCCGCATTCAAGGAGTTGAAACGGCGCTTCTCGTCTGCACCCGTTCTGGTGCAGCCCGATCCTAGTCGCCAGTTAGTGGTTGAAGTGGACGCCTCGGACTCAGGGATAGGAGCTGTGCTTTCCCAGAGCGGGAAGACCGATAAGGTCCTTCACCCGTGTGCCTATTTTTCCCGCAGGTTGACCCCGGCCGAACGGAACTATGACGTCGGCAATCGAGAACTCCTTGCGGTGAAAGAAGCTCTTGAAGAGTGGAGACATCTGTTGGAGGGAACGTCCGTGCCATTCACGGTTTTCACTGACCACCGGAACCTGGAGTATATCAGGACCGCCAAGCGGCTGAATCCCAGGCAAGCCCGCTGGTCACTGTTCTTCGGCCATTTTGATTTCCGGATCACCTACTGTCCCGGGACCAAAAACCAGAGATCGGATGCCTTGTCCCGGGTACATGAAGATGAAGTCAAAGCGGAGTTGTCGGATCCACCGGAACCCATCATCCCGGAGTCCACTATCGTGGCCACCCTCACCTGGGACGTAGAGAGAACCGTCCAGGAGGCCCTGGCACGAAGCCCGGACCCCAGAACTGGGCCGAAGAACAAACTATACGTCCCACCAGAAGCTAGGGCTGCAGTCCTGGACTTCTGTCACGGCTCCAAGCTCTCCTGTCATCCAGGGGTGCGAAGAACCGTGGCAGATGTCCGGCAGCGCTTCTGGTGGGCGTCCCTAGAGGCCGATGTCCGGGATTATATCCAGGCCTGCACCACCTGCGCCAGGCTGACCATCGCAGGGCATCAGGACTACTCCAGCCGCTGCCTGTGCCTCATCGCCCCTGGTCCCACATCGGCCTGGATTTTGTCACGGGCCTCCCGCCGTCCCAGGGTAACACCACCATCCTCACGATAGTGGACCGATTCTCCAAGGCGGCCCACTTCGTGGCCCTCCCGAAGCTCCCAACAGCCCAGGAGACAGCGGACCTCCTGGTCCACCACGTCGTCCAGCTGCATGGGATTCCAACAGACATCGTCTCCGATCGCGGTCCCCAGTTCTCCTCGCAAGTCTGGAGGAGCTTCTGCCGGGAACTGGGGGCCACAGTGAGTCTCTCGTCCGGGTACCACCCTCAGACCAACGGGCGAGCAGAACGGGTAAACCAGGAGGTGGAACAGGCTTTGCGCTGCGTGACTGCCGCGCACCCGGTGGCCTGGAGTACCCATTTGGCCTGGATCGAGTATGCTCATAACAGCCAGGTGTCTTCAGCCACCGGCCTCTCCCCTTTTGAGGTATGTCTGGGGTATCAGCCCCCGTTGTTTCCGGTGGTTGAGGGAGAGGTCGGTGTGCCCTCGGTCCAGGCCCACCTACGGAAGTGCCATTGGGTGTGGCGTGCCGCCCGTTCTGCTTTGCTAAAGGCCCGGACGAGGGCAAAAGCCCATGCAGACCGTCGGCGGGCCCCGGCCCCTGCGTATCGGCCAGGGCAGGAGGTGTGGTTATACACAAGGACATTCCCCTCAAGGTGGACTCCCCCAAGCTACAGGACCGTTACATCGGCCCATTTAAGATCCTTAAGGTCATCAGTCCAGCCGCGGTGAGGCTTCAGCTTCCGGCCTCACTGCGGATCCATCCTGTGTTTCATGTGTCCCGAATAAAACCAACTCACACCTCACCCCTCTGTACTCCGGGTCCGGCACCGCCTCCTGCCGGATCATCGATGGCGAGCCGGCTTGGACTGTACGCCGGCTTTTGGATGTCCGTAGGATGGGCCGGGCTTCCAGTATTTGGTGGACTGGGAGGGGTACGGCCCCGAAGAACGCTCCTGGGTGAAGAGGAGCTTCATCCTGGACCCGGCCCTCCTGGCCGATTTCTACCAGGAGGCGCCCGTTGAGGGGGGGGGCCCTGTTGTGTGGGCCGCCAGAAGAGGAGGTACTGCTGGCCCACCACCAGAGGGCCCCCTGCCTGAAGTGCGGGCTTCAGGCACGAGAGGGCGCAGTCGCCTCACAGGGAGCAGCCAGGGTGACAGCTGTCACGCATCACCTGCAACAGCTGTTACCCCATCATCTGATCAGCAGGGGAATATCAGCAGGACGACGCCTCACCTCTTTGCCGAGATTATCGTTCTACCTGGAAGGTAACGTGCTCAGCTGACTGGTTAACAGTGATCTTTGTGACTTTTGTGAGTTGTTAGCTGATCCTTTTCCAACGAGTGTGGAGGTAGTTTTCCTGCCGTACGGATTCCTGGGTGCAGACGCACCCACATTTAATTGTTCTTTTGTTCCTCGCCAGCAGTACCAGGTCTGACACGCAAAGGCAGTGGCCACCTCGGAGTTCGGGACTTGGCGGCTCCAGTATTCCCGGGGTCTGGTGGAGGAGGAAATCGTTGTGGTTCCCCGGTTCTGCTTTGGACAGAGTCTCCTATCTTCGAGCCTGCCCACACGACACCTTTTGTGATTTCTCTATTGTTGTAATCTGATTTGTATTTGTTGTCTGCCCATTCACAACAGAAAGTGTTGTTATTTGACCTCATCCATTGTCAGTCATTTGCGCCCCCTGTTGGGGTCCGTGTACCTACACTTTCCCAAACACTTGCGGTATAAAATCTTTTGCCGTTAAATCCTTTATTATTAAACACTTTGCGGTTAAATCTTTGCCGTTAAATCATTTATTATTAACACTTTGCGGTTAATCTTTTGCCGTTAAATCATTTATATTAACACTTTGCGGTTAGATCTTTTGCCATTAAATTATTTATTATTAAACACGTTGCGGTTAAATCTTTTGCATTAAATTATGTTATTATTAAAACACTTTGCGGTTAAATCTTATTGCCGTTAAATCATTTATTATTAACACTTTGTGGTTAAATCTTTTACTGTTAAATCATTTATTATTAGCACTTTGTGGTTAAATCATTTACTGTTAAATCATTGATAATTAAACACTTTGTGGTTAAATTTTTTTGCCAGTAACATCATTTATTATTAAACACTTGTGGTTAAATATTTGCCATAAATCATTTATTATTAAACAGTTTTTGGTTAAATCTTTTGCTGTTAAATCACTTATTAACACTGTGGTTAAATCTTTTGCTGTTTAAATCATTATTATTAAATAATTTGTGGTAACTCTTTTGCCATTAAATTGGTTGATTATTAAACAGTTTTGTGTTAAATCTTTTGCCGTACAGCCTGACGGTGTCTCTGTGTGTTCTGCGCTCCAGTTTGTGGCGTCGAGGGTTTCGTTACCTGCTGGGATTCTGGATTTGTGTTCTGAAAAGTATCAACATCGCTACAGAAGGGAGCTCACCGTGGCGATTTGTGTGCGGTGTCGTCATCATCGACCTGTCCATGGTGACAAAGGTCAGTCGGTGGTTGGGTCCGGGACTTCGTTGACGGACGGGACGGTTTTGCTGTACTTCCAGCGTTGTGTTTGCAGGGTGGCAATGTACGTCTTCCAGCTGTTTGGAATATTACATCAGCTAGCGGAACCACACTGCTGTGGCCAGTCCTTCTGGAATGCATGGTGGTCGCCTGGGTCTACGGTACGTGCACACACGCTCGTCCCAGCTGACCGAGTTGGCAGCAAAGGGTCAAAGGTCACTCAGAGACATTCATAATGTGCCATGTGGCCACATGTTTAGAATCAATTTGTACTTTTTACTGTGAGGAGGAATCTGTTGGTATCAGATGTTCGGAGAATCCACATAATTTGGACAAACCTGATTAGCACCGCAGAGCGTCCACTGTTTTTGTTTTTTCTTTTTGCTCTGTGGGTTGGTAAGATTAGGCCTTACTTGTGTGAAGTGCCTTGAGGCAACTTTGTTGTGATTTGGCGCTATATAAATGGAAATAAATTGAAATTGAAAATTTTTTTCACTTGACAGGCTGTTGCTTTACACGCCAGTGCTGTTGGGGGCAGTAATGCACATCATTGCTGGTATCTGCTCCAACAGAATGTCAGAAGAAATAAAATATGAGTCATCCATAAATGAAAGTTTGTGATCCAAAACAGAACACAACACAACACTCAGCCCTCTACTCTTGGCTTCTGCTTTAGTTATCAAACAGTTGAACAGTCAAACAGAGATGTGCACAGTACATGATACGTGTCCTTCACACAAATTTGCAAAATGTAGGATGGTAGGGGAAGGTTCCGCCCTTTTCCGCCTCTGATTGGCTAGAAGTGGTAGGGGAGGTTCCGCCCTTTTTGCCTCTGATTGGCTAGAAGGTGATGCAAATGTTTAAAAGTGGCAAGTGTTTTAATCTAAGTGGTAAATAAATCTGCAAAAATAAGTAGAAGGCTGTACTTAGTTATCGCAGGTGAATAGTTTATCAGTGGCTGCCCACCATACCTTAATTTGAATATGTGCACGATCCCAGATGAATAAGTACAAGTTTATCAGTAGAAACAGTCATTTCTATATTGCAATTACTACATTTCATGTCAAACATAAATGCAAGCGTCTGTTTTTCTTTGTTTCTTTTTGATATTAGAATTCTACAATCTAGTAAAAACTGTTATGAACTGGTTACATTATACATACTCATGCCTTATTCTTCCTGAATGATACTTTGAAAATGTTTCTGGTGACCCGGTGTATCTTACTACCAGTCACCTCGTTATTACTTCACATCATTAACCAATTTAATCCCCAATTTTTCCCAGATATGAAAATATGTAAATCATGTATCATGTAAATTATCAATTGTTATTTTTTTTTAATTTTCAAGGAAAAGCAGGTTAATTTTTTATTTTTTTTTATGGTCGTCACAATAGTGGCCGGTGGGATGATGTATTATCATTGTTTTCCACATTTCTCTGTGTAGTCCTCAGTATTTTAACATATTTCAGCCAGAGATTTTGAATACTTTGTCCTTGCAGTTCTACATATTTCAAAATATTAAACATACCTCCCCCCACCCCAACTGGGCAGATCTAATATATTAATTTCAATTTCAGTGTGTGCAAATATATAAAATGCAGTGTGTAAGGTCGATTGGGGTGAAGGTGAGACAGTGGGGGTGCTGTAAACTGTAAATATTGGACTATTCTGACATGTTAGGTCCACTGGGGGGGGGGGGGTATGTTCATGATTTTGATTTGAGTGTGTTGAATGAGTTAGGACAAAGTCATAGTAACATTTCTGAGTGAGATATGTTCATATTTTGAAGATTGCACAGAGAATTTGAATAATCAGGTCCCATCTTATCTTAGGGACCTCATAGTACCATATCACCCCAATAAAGCGCTTCGCTCTCAGACTGCAGGCTTACTTGTAGTTCCTAGGGTTTGTAAGAGTAGAATGGGAGGCAGAGCCTTCAGCTTTCAGGCTCCTCCTCTGGAACCAGCATTCGGATCAGGGAGACAGACACCCTCTCTACTTTTAAGATTAGGAAAACTTTCCTTTTTGCTAAAGCTTATAGTTAGAGCTGGATCAGGGACCCTGAACCATCCCTTAGTTATGCTGCTATAGACGTAGACTGCTTGGGGGTTCCCATGATGCACTGAGTGTTTCTTTCTTTTTGCTCTGTATGCACCACTCTGCATTTAATCATTAGTGATTGATCTCTGCTGTCTTCCACAGCATGTCTTTTTCCTGATTCTCTCCCCCTCAGCTCAACCAGTCCCAGCAGAAGACTGCCCCTCCCTGAGCCTGGTTCTGCTGGAGGTTTTTCCTGTTAAAAGGGTTTTTTTCCCCCACTGTCGCCAAGTGCTTGCTCATAGGGGGTCGTTTTGACCGTTGGGGTTTTTCTGTGATTAGGTATGGCTTTTGCCTTACAATATAAAGCGCCTTGGGGCAACTGTTGTTGTTTGGCGCTATATAATAAAACTGATTTGATTTGATTTGATTCCATATCTAATTAGGCTCTCTAAGATAGCTTTGTAGAAAATTAGCATGATCTGATTGCTAACACCATAAAGCCTCAGTCGTCTCAAAAAATACATTCTTTGCTGCAGTTTATTGCACAAATTATCAATGTGTGATTTCCAGTTTAGCAAATTATCGGTATGGACCCCTAGATATTTATATGTCGACTGTTGTGAAAGTAGTGACACGGACCCACAACAGGGGGCGCAAATGAACGGTCAATAGATGAGCCAAAAAAGTAACAATTTAATGTTGTGAAGGTGCACAATGAATACAGACAATCTCAGAATTTGATAACAGTCAATCCCAAAGGTGACGTGTGGGCAGGCTCGAGGATAGAACGACGTCTGTCCTGAGAAGAGCCGGAACCACACGATTTCCGCCGCCACCGAACCTGGTGAATACTGGAGCCACCAAGTCCCGAATTCCCAGGTGATCACCGTCCCCGACTGTCGGTCGTGGTACTGCTGGCGAAGAGCAAAGACAGTCAAGTGTGGGTGTGTGTACACCCCGTAACAACAACGGTGGGAATTCCACCTCCACCTCTAACACACACTCGTGCAGCGTCTGTTTAACCACTTATCTGACGGGGCGTAGGACGAAACAGTCGCGACCCACGCCGGTCCTCTGGTTGACAGCTGCAACACAATAGCTCTTGGAATTACTTAATGCTGGCAGAGAAAGTTACCGCCATAGAAGTACGATATCTCGGCGAGGAGGTGGAGATGACGTCTGGGTTTTATGGAGTGAGGATGAAGAATGAGTGACAGCTGTCAGGAAGTAATGAGTGACAGCTGTCACTCCCGGCTGTGTCCGTGGCGGCAGCCCCTCCGTGCCTGAAGCCCGCACTTCAGGCAGGGGCCCTCTGGTGGTGGGCCACACAACAGTTGACACCTGATTTATAGTTTGGTCTGAAATAACTACTGGCTTGTGTGTTGTCACTTGCCTTGGGTCAAAAACCATCTCTTGTGTTTTGACATATTTAAAATCAGATGTTTTTTGTCACACCACTTAATAAAGGTGTCAATCTCATTGTAGTAGACAAAAGGGTCCATGTCCTTATGCAAGAGGCTCACGATTGCTGTGTCATCTGCAAATTTAAAAATAAAAATATTGGGGTGTACTTTCCTGCAGTCATTAGTATAAATTGTAAAAAGTATTGGTGAAAGCACACAGCCTTGTGGAACTCCTGTATTACAGTGTTTAATATCTGATAATGTCTGATTAAGTTTCATTTGCTGTGTGCGGTTAGTTAAAAAAGAATAAAACCATTTTATAAGAATTACATTAACATTCATGTCCTTCAATTTCCTAAAAAGTAGGTGGAGTTGCACAGTATTAAAAGCTGAGCTTAAATCAACAATAAAGTGTGAACATAAGTTTTTGTGCCTTCCAGATGCTTAGAAACAAGGTAGAATGGCATCCTCAGTGCTACGCTCATGCTTATAGGCAAACTGACATGCATCTAACATGTTTGTTCAATCATCCATTCATTCTTGAAACCCGCTTACTCCAATTAAAGGATTTCCCCCTAAACTATTCCTGGATGAATGAAACTACTCCAGTGAGGCGGGGCACAGGGCCCACAGACTGGCATGCGCCGGGTGGGAGTGAGCCCCGCTTTGTCCCTCAGTGGTCGTTGGGGCTGTGTGAGTGAAAGCTGGAAGAGGCCCCGTGGTCCCCCTGGACATTCATCCGGGAGCACTTCAGGGGAAAATCCACACCGCGGGGGCTGGAGCCTATCTCAGCAGTCATAGGGTGTGAAGCAGGGTTCACCCTGGACAGGACGTCAGTCTGTCACACAGAAACATACATACACACAAACATATTCACATCTATGGACATTTTAAAGTTTCCAGTCGACCTAACTTGCATGTCTTTAGATGTGGGAGGAAGCCGGAGCACCTGAAGGGAACACACAGACACAGAGAAAGGCCACAGGTGGGAATTGAACCCATGACCTTCTCGCTGTGAGGCAACAGTGCTAATTACTAAGACACCACGCTGCCCTTTGTTCATTTGTTAAATTGTTCATCATTAATCTTTTGTTGCTAAATCTTTGTCAAGAAATCATTTTCCATTAAGTCGATTGTGATAAAACTTTTGCTGTTAAACCATTTATTATTAAACAGTTTGTGGTTAAATTGTTATTATTAAACAGTTTGCTGTTAAATCTTTTGCCATTAAATCATTTATTATTAAACAGTTTGTCCTTAAATCATTTATTATTAAATAGTTTGTGGTTAAATCTTTTGCCGTTAAATTGTTTGTTATTAAACATTTTGTCATTAAATCTTCCATCCATCCATCCATTTTTCTTCCGCTTTATCCGGAGTCGGGGCGGGGCAGCAGCTCAAGCAAAGCCGCCCAGACCTCCCGATCCACACACACCTCCCCCAGCCAGTAAATCGTTTATTTTTACGGAAGCGTATTGCATTCACTGGAAAAAAATAATAATTTGACCGCTGATCTCGTAATTACAGAAAAGATCTCATAATTACCAGATCCAGCTATTTTTATTTTTATTTATTTATTATTTGTTGTGGTGTGTGGTGTGTGTGTGTGTGGTGTGTGTGTGTGTGTGTGTGTGTGTGTGTGTGTGTGTGTGTGTGTGTGTGTAAAATCACGTCCGTACAATGTGCTTCCGTACTTCCAGTCCCTCAGTAAGACAAGCATGAGAATTCTGGAGTCATAATCGAAAATTGGCCAGTTTGTAACCTCCGGCACTGCACTGTGATCATACACCACGGCACACTCAGTGTGGATTTCCCCCTAAACTATTCCTGGATGAATGAAACTCCTCCAGTGAGGCGGAGCACGGGGCCCACAGACTGGCATGCGCCCTGGTGGGAGTGAGCCCCGCTTTCTCGCTCAGTGGTCGTTGGGGCTGTGTGAGTGAAAGCTGGAAGATGCCCCGTGGTCCTCCCTGGACATTCATCCGGGAGCACTTCAGGGGAAATCCACACTTTGTGTTTGATTGCAGTGTATTATCATCGGCTGAGCTCAGCCCGCTTCTTTACTAAGGGACTGGAAGTACGGACGTATATACATAAAAACAATTTAGACACCTGATTTTTTTTACGAAATTGATGTAATTACAAGATCTTTTCTCGTAATTATGAGATCTTTTCGTAATTACAAGATCAGTGGTCAATTTTTTTTTTTAATCCAGTGACTGCAATACCCTTCCGTAATTATTAAACAGTTTGTTGTTAAAACGTTTATTATTAAACAGTTTCTGGTTAAATCTTTTGCTGTTAAACCATTTATTATTAAACAGTTTGTCATTAAAGCGTTTATTATTAAACAGTTTCTGATTAAATCTTTTGCTGTTAAACAATTTATTATTAAACAGTTGGTCGTTAAATCTTTTGCCGTTAAATCGTTTATTATTAAACAGTTTGTCGTTAAATCTTTTGCCGTTAAATCATTTATTATTAAACAGTTTGTGGTTAAATCTTTTGCTGTTAAACCGTTTATTATTAAACACTTGTGGGTTAAACCTTTTGCCGTTAAACACTTTGTAGTTAAATCTTTTGCTGTTAAATAATTTATTATTAAACAGTTTCTGGTTAAATCTTTTGCCGTTAAATCATTTTTTATTAAACAGTTTGTGGTTAAATCTTTTGCCGTTAAATCATTTATTATTAAATACTTTGTGGTTAAATCTTTTGCCATTAAATCATTTATCATTAAATACTTTCAATCAATCAATCAATTTTTTTTTAGATAGCGCCAAATCACAACAAACAGTTGCCCCAAGGCGCTTTATATTGTAGGCAAGGCCATACAATAATTATGTAAAACCCCAACGGTCAAAACGACCCCCTGTGAGCAAGCACTTGGCTACAGTGGGAAGGAAAAACTCCCTTTTAACAGGAAGAAACCTCCAGCAGAAACCAGGCTCAGGGAGGGGCAGTCTTCTGCTGGGACTGGTTGGGCTGAGGGAGAGAACCAGGAAAAAGACATGCTTGTGGAGGGGAGCAGAGATCGAGTCACTAATGATTAAATGCAGAGTGGTGCATGCAGAGCAAAAAGAGAAGAAACAGTGCATCATGGGAACCCCCAGCAGTCTACGTCTATAGCAGCATAACTAAGGGATGGGTCAGGGTCACCCGATCCAGCCCTAACTATAAGCTTTAGCAAAAAAGGAAAGTTTAAGCCTAATCTTAAAAGTAGAGAGGGTGTCTGTCTCCCTGATCTGAATTGGGAGCTGGTTCCACAGGAGAGGAGCCTGAAAGCTGAAGGCTCTGCCTCCCATTCTACTCTTACAAACCCTAGGAACTACAAGGTAAGCCTGCAGTCTGAGAGCGAAGCGCTCTATTGGGGTGATATGGTACTACGAGGTCCCTAAGATAAGATGGGACCTGACTTATTCAAAACCTTATAAGTAAGAAGAAGAAGAATTTTAAATTCTATTCTAGAATTAACAGGAAGCCAATGAAGAGAGGCCAATATGGGTGAGATATGCTCTCTCCTTCTAGTCCCCGTCAGTACTCTAGCTGCAGCATTTTGAATTAACTGAAGGCTTTTTAGGGAACTTTTAGGACAACCTGATAATAATGAATTACAATAGTCCAGCCTAGAGGAAATAATGCATGAATTAGTTTTCAAGCATCACTCTGAGACAAGACCTTTCTGATTTTAGAGATATTGCGTAAATGCAAAAAAGCAGTCCTACATATTTGTTTAATATGCGCTTTGAATGACATATCCTGATCAAAAATGACTCCAAGATTTCTCACAGTATTACTAGAGGGCCAGGGCAATGCCATCCAGAGTAAGGATCTGTTAGACAACCATGTGTTCTAAGATTGTGTGGGGCCAAGTCAAAATAACTTCAGTGTTATCTGAGTTTAAAAAGCAGGAAATTAGAGTCATCCATGTCTTTATGTCTGTACCTTCACTAATGCTGTTTCTGTACTATGATGAAGTTCTAAAACCTGACTGAAACTCTTCAAATAGACCATTCCTCTGCAGATGATCAGTTAGCTGTTTTACAACTACCCTTTCAAGAATTTTTTGTGGTTAAATCTTTTGCCATTAAATCATTTATTATTATACACTTTGTGGATAAATCTTTTGCTGTGAATCATTTATATTAAACACTTTGTGGTTAAATTTTTTGCTGTTAAACTCATTTATTATTAACACTTTGTGGATAAATCGTTTGCTGTTAAATCATTTATAATTAAACACTTTGTGGTTAAATCTTTTGCCATTAAATAATTTATTATTAAACACTTTCTGTTAAATCTTTTGCTGTTAAAATCATTTATTATTAAACACTTACTGGGTTAAATCTTTTGGCCGTTAAATCATTTATTATTAACACTGTGGTTAAATCTTTTGGCCATTAAATCATTTATATTAAACACTTTGCGGTTAATAATTATTATTAACACTTTGTGATTAAATCTTTTGCCGTTAAATCATTTATTATTAAACACTTGCGGTTAAATCTTTTGGCCATTAAATTATTTATTATTAAACACTTTGCGGTTAAATCTTTTGCCATTAAATTATTTATTATTAAACACTTTGCGGTTAAATCTTTGCCATTAAATTATTTATTATTAAACACTTTGTGGTTAAATCTTTTGCCATTAAATTATTGTATTATTAAACACTTTGCGGTTAAATCTTTGCCATTAAATGCAGTTATTTATAAATACTTTGTGGTTAAATCTTTTGCCGTTAAATCATTTATTATTAAACACTTTGCGGTTAATCTTTTGCATTAAATATTTATTATTAAACACTTTGTGGTTAAATCTTTTGCCGTTAAATAATTTATATTAAAACCTTTGCGGTTAAATCTTTTGCCGTTAAATCATTTATTATTAACACCTTTGTTGTGTGGGCCGCCAGAAGAGGAGGTACTGCTGGCCCACCACCAGAGGGCGCCCTGCCTGAAGTGCGGGCTTCAGGCACGAGAGGGCGCAGTCCGCCTCACAGGAGCAGCCAGGGTGACAGCTGTCACGCATCACCTGCAACAGCTGTTACCCATCATCTGATCAGCAGGGGAATATCAGCAGGAGACGCCTCCACTTCTTTGCCGAGATATCGTTCTACCTGGAACGTAACGTGCTTAGCTGACTGGTTAACAGTGATCTTTTGTGACTTTTGTGAGTTGTTTAGCTGACTCCTTTTCCAACGAGTGGTGGAGGTAGTTTTCCTGCCGTACGGATTCCTGGTGCAGACGCACCCCATTTAATTGTTCTTTTGTTCCTCGCCAGCAGTACCAGGTCCGACACGCGAAGGCAGTGGCACACCTGGGAGTTCGGGACTTGGCGGCTCCAGTATTCCCGGGGTCTGGTGGCGGAGGAAATCGTGTGGTTCCGGTTCTACTTTGGACAGACGTCTCCTATCTTCGAGCCTGCCCACACGACACCTTTTGTGATTTGGCTTTTGTCTATTGTTGTAATCTATTGTTGTGCCCATTCACAACAGTAAAGTGTTGTTATTTGACCTCATTCCATTGTCCGTTCATTTGCGCCCACCTGTTGTGGGTCCGTGTACCTACACTTTCCCAACAGGATATCTCGGCCAACGTCATGGACCCCGAGGGGCGTCGACCGGCCGTTGAACGGCCAATGGAAGAGCAGGGCGCACAGGCGTCTGCAGGAGGAATGATCGGTGAGTTGCAGCGAATCCTCACCGCTTTTAACGGCTCGGCTGGATCTGATGACCGAGCAGAACGTCCTCCTTACCGCAGGGTGGAGGCTCTCGCCGCGCAGGTGGAAGCGCGCCCTCAGGGCGCTGCTGCGGCTCTCCCTCCTGTCGATCCTGTGCGCAATAGTGACGTTCCACAGGTCGACCCCTCCCACCCTTCCCTGAAGCATACATAAAGCCCTCCAGAACCGTACGGGGTTGTGTGGAGACATGCGCGGAACTTTCTTATGCAGTGTTCGCTCGTCTTCGCACAACGTCCCGTCATGTACGCGACTGATGCTAGTAAGAGAGCTTATGTGATTAATCTGCTTTGCGGCAAGGCACGCGCTTGGGCTACAGCGCTCTGGGAGCAAAATTCACGGCTCCTTCTGACATATGATGGGTTTGTGAGGGAGTTCAGAACAGTGTTCGATCACCCAAATAGAGGAGAGACCGCTTCAGCCGTGCTGCTGTCAATGAGACATGGGCGCCGGAGCGCAGCGCTTATGCAGTTGACTTCCGCATCGCGGCTGCGAGGTCCGGCTGGAATAGCACGGCCCTCCGCGCCGCCTTTGTAAACGGACTATCGTTGGTCCTGAAGGAGCACCTGGTGGCTAAGGACGAACCGCGGGATTTGGACGGGCTTATTGATCTCGTTATACGATTAGACATCGGTTAGAGGAACGCCATCGGGAGCGAGGCCGAAGGACGTGACCGGATACGCGCCGCCCCCTCTCCCTTCCGGGTTCGAAAAGGGCCGCCCTCCCCCACGCTCCACAGCCGCAGCGCTTTGTGGGGCAACAGCTCCCCTGTTGACGTTGTTAGGGAAACTCACAGGGCCAAAATGGGGAGGCCGATCCGTGGAGAGTGTTTTCCCTCTGCAGCTCAACAGAGCACACACAGAGAGACTGCCCCAAACGGCCAAGACATCAACACTCGCCCTTAGAGACTGGGCTAAGGGGGGGTCAGACATTCAAGTGAGACACACACAAATTGCCACACGACTCTCAGTCACGATCCTGAGCGGGGATTTAACCCTTCAAGCCCGAGCACTGGTGGACACCGGGGTCAGAAGGGAATCTGCTAGATAGCAGATGGGCAAGGGAGGTAGGGCTCCCTCTGGTGGCGCTTCCTTCGCCATTGCAGGTGCGGGCACTAGATGGCACCCTCCTCCCTTTACTCACACACAAGACACAACCAGTAACTCTGGTGGTGTCTGGAAACCACCGGGAGGAGATTGAGTTTTTTGTAACTCCTTCTACCTCCCGCGTGATTTGGGGCATCCCATGGATGTTAAAGCACAATCCCGGATTGATTGGGCCGTCTGGGGTGGTGGTTCAGTGGAGCGAAACCTGCCATCGGTGTGTTTAGGATCCTCGGTTCCTCCCGGTTCCCAGGCTAAGGAGGAGGTCAAGTCCCTCCCAATCTGACGGCAGTTGCCGGTTGAGTACCACGATCTTGCTGACGTCTTCAGCAAGGATCTGGCACTCACCCTTCCCCCGCACCGTCCGTACGATTGTGTCATTGATTTGGTTCCAGGCGCTGAGTTCCCGTCCAGCAGGCTGGTACAACCTCTCACGACCTGAGCGCGAATCAATGGAGATCTACATCCGGGACTCATTAGCTGCCGGGCTGATCCGGAACTCCACCTCCCGATGGGGGCAGGTTTTTCTTTTTGTGGGCAAGAAAGATGGCGGACTTCGTCCATTGTATTGATTACAGGGGGCTGAATGAGATACGGTTCGCAACCGATACCCGTTGCCATTATTAGATTCCGTGTTCACCCCCCTGCATGGAGCCAAAATCTTTACTAAGCTGGATCTTAGAAATGCGTATCACCTGGTTCGGATCCGGAAGGGAGACGAATGGAAGACGGCATTCAACACCCCATTAGGTCACTTTGAGTACCTGGTCATGCCGTTCGGCCTCACAAACGCCCCCTGCTACGTTCCAAGCATTAGTTAATGATGTCTTGCGGGATTTCCTGCACCGATTCATCTTCGTATATCTAGACGATATACTCATCTTTTCTCCGGATCCTGAGACTCATGTCCGGCATGTACGTCAGGTCCTGCAGCGGTTGTTGGAGAACCGGCTGTTTGTGAAGGGCGAGAAGTGTGAGTTTCACCGCACATCTTTGTCCTTCCTGGGGTTTATCATCTCCCCCAACTCCGTCGCTCCTGATCCGGCCAAGTTGCGGCGGTGAGAGACTGACCGCAACCACTAGCCGTAGGAAGCTGCAACAGTTCCTCGGCTTTGCAAATTTCTACAGGAGGTTCATTAAGGGCTACAGTCAGGTAGTTAGCCCCCTGACAGCCCTGACCTCACCAAAGTCCCCTTCACCTGGTCGGATCGTTGCGATGCCGCATTCAAGGAGTTGAAACGGCGCTTCTCGTCTGCACCCGTTCTGGTGCAGCCCGATCCTAGTCGCCAGTTAGTGGTTGAAGTGGACGCCTCGGACTCAGGGATAGGAGCTGTGCTTTCCCAGAGCGGGAAGACCGATAAGGTCCTTCACGCCGTGTGCCTATTTTTCCCGCAGGTTGACCCCGGCCGACGGAACTATGACGTCGGCAATCGAGAACTCCTTGCGGTGAAAGAAGCTCTTGAAGAGTGGAGACATCTGTTGGAGGGAACGTCCGTGCCATTCACGGTTTTCACTGACCACCGGAACCTGGAGTATATCAGGACCGCCAAGCGGCTGAATCCCAGGCAAGCCCGCTGGTCACTGTTCTTCGGCCATTTTGACTTCCGGATCACCTACTGTCCCGGGACCAAAAACCAGAGATCGGATGCCTTGTCCCGGGTACATGAAGATGAAGTCAAAGCGGAGTTGTCGGATCCACCGGAACCCATCATCCCGGAGTCCACTATCGTGGCCACCCTCACCTGGGACGTAGAGAGAACCGTCCGGGAGGCCCTGGCACGAAGCCCGGACCCCAGAACTGGGCCGAAGAACAAACTATACGTCCCACCAGAAGCTAGGGCTGCAGTCCTGGACTTCTGTCACGGCTCCAAGCTCTCCTGTCATCCAGGGGTGCGAAGAACCGTGGCAGATGTCCGGCAGCGCTTCTGGTGGGCGTCCCTAGAGGCCGATGTCCGGGATTATATCCAGGCCTGCACCACCTGCGCCAGGCTGACCATCGCAGGGCATCAGGACTACTCCAGCCGCTGCCTGTGCCTCATCGCCCCTGGTCCCACATCGGCCTGGATTTTGTCACGGGCCTCCCGCCGTCCCAGGGTAACACCACCATCCTCACGATAGTGGACCGATTCTCCAAGGCGGCCCACTTCGTGGCCCTCCCGAAGCTCCCAACAGCCGGGAGACAGCGGACCTCCTGGTCCACCACGTCGTCCAGCTGCATGGGATTCCAACAGACATCGTCTCCGATCGCGGTCCCCAGTTCTCCTCGCAAGTCTGGAGGAGCTTCTGCCGGGAACTGGGGGCCACGGTGAGTCTCTCGTCCGGGTACCACCCTCAGACCAACGGGCGAGCAGAACGGGTAACCAGGAGGTGGAACAGGCTTTGCGCTGCGTGACTGCCGCGCACCCGGTGGCCTGGAGTACCCATTTGGCCTGGATCGAGTATGCTCATAACAGCCAGGTGTCTCAGCCACCGGCCTCTCCCCTTTTGAGGTATGTCTGGGGTATCAGCCCCCGTTGTTTCCGGTGGTTGAGGGAGAGGTCGGTGTGCCCTCGGTCCAGGCCCACCTACGGAAGTGCCATTGGGTGTGGCGTGCCGCCCGTTCTGCTTTGCTAAAGGCCCGGACGAGGGCAAAAGCCCATGCAGACCGTCGGCGGGCCCCGGCCCCTGCGTATCGGCCAGGGCAGGAGGTGTGGTTATCCACAAAGGACATTCCCCTCAAGGTGGACTCCCCCAAGCTACAGGACCGTTACATCGGCCCATTTAAGATCCTTAAGGTCATCAGTCCAGCCGCGGTGAGGCTTCAGCTTCCGGCCTCACTGCGGATCCATCCTGTGTTTCATGTGTCCCGAATAAAACCACATCACACCTCACCCCTCTGTACTCCGGGTCCGGCACCGCCTCCTGCCCGGATCATCGATGGCGAGCCGGCTTGGACTGTACGCCGGCTTTTGGATGTCCGTAGGATGGGCCGGGGCTTCCAGTATTTGGTGGACTGGGAGGGGTACGGCCCCGAAGAACGCTCCTGGGTGAAGAGGAGCTTCATCCTGGACCCGGCCCTCCTGGCCGATTTCTACCAGGAGGCGCCCGTTGAGGGGGGGGGCCCTGTTGTGTGGGCCGCCAGAAGAGGAGGTACTGCTGGCCCACCACCAGAGGGCGCCCTGCCTGAAGTGCGGGCTTCAGGCACGAGAGGGCGCAGTCGCCTCACAGGAGCAGCCAGGGTGACAGCTGTCACGCATCACCTGCAACAGCTGTTACCCATCATCTGATCAGCAGGGGAATATCAGCAGGACGACGCCTCCACCTCTTTGCCGAGATATCGTTCTACCTGGAAGGTAACGTGCTCAGCTGACTGGTTAACAGTGATCTTTTGTGACTTTTGTGAGTTGTTTAGCTGACTCCTTTTCCAACGAGTGGTGGAGGTAGTTTTCCTGCCGTACGGATTCCTGGGTGCAGACGCACCCACATTTAATTGTTCTTTTGTTCCTCGCCAGCAGTACCAGGTCCGACACGCAAAGGCAGTGGCCACCTCGGAGTTCGGGACTTGGCGGCTCCAGTATTCCTGGGGTCTGGTGGAGGAGGAAATCGTGTGGTTCCGGTTCTGCTTTGGACAGACGTCTCCTATCTTCGAGCCTGCCCACACGACACCTTTTGTGATTTGTCTATTGTTGTAATCTGATTGTATTTGTTGTGCCCATTCACAACAGTAAAGTGTTGTTATTTGACCTCATCCATTGTCCGTTCATTTGCGCCCCCTGTTGTGGGTCCGTGTACCTACACTTTCCCAACACACTTTGCGGTTAAATCTTTTGCCGTTAAATCATTTATTATTAAACACTTTGCGGTTAAATCTTTTGCCGTTAAATCATTTATTATTAAACACTTTGCGGTTAAATCTTTTGCCATTAAATTATTTATTATTAAACACGTTGCGGTTAAATCTTTTGCCATTAAATTATTTATTATTAAACACTTTGCGGTTAAATCTTTTGCCGTTAAATCATTTATTATTAAACACTTTGTGGTTAAATCTTTTACTGTTAAATCATTTATTATTAAGCACTTTGTGGTTAAATCATTTACTGTTAAATCATTTATAATTAAACACTTTGTGGTTAAATTTTTTTGCCATTAAATCATTTATTATTAAACACTTTGTGGTTAAATATTTGCCATTAAATCATTTATTATTAAACAGTTTCTGGTTAAATCTTTTGCTGTTAAATCACTTATTAAACACTGTGGTTAAATCTTTTGCTGTTAAATCATTTATTATTAAATAATTTGTGGTTAAATCTTTTGCCATTAAATTGTTGATTATTAAACAGTTTGTCGTTAAATCTTTTGCCGTACAGCCTGACGGTGTCTCTGTGTTTCTGGCTCCAGTTTGTTGGCGTCGAGGGTTTCGTTACTGGGATTCTGGATTTGTGTTCTGAAAAGTATCAACATCGCTACAGAAGGGAGCTCACCGTGGCGATTTGTTGTGCGGTGTCGTTCATCATCGACCTGTCCATGGTGACAAAGGTCAGTCGGTGGTTGGGTCCGGGACTTCGTTGACGGACGTGACGGTTTTGCTGACTTCCAGCGTTTGTGTTTGCAGGGTGGCATGTACGTCTTCCAGCTGTTTGACTATTACTCAGCTAGCGGAACCACACTGCTGTGGCAGTCCTTCTGGGAATGCATGGTGGTCGCCTGGGTCTACGGTACGTGCACACACGCTCGCCCAGCTGACCGAGTGGCAGCAAAGGTCAAAGGTCACTCAGAGACATTCATAATGTGCCATGTGGCCACATGTTTAGAAATCAATTTGTACTTTTTCTGTGAGGAATCTGTTGGTATCAGATGTTCGGAGAGTCCACATATATTTGGACAAACCTGATTAGCACCGCAGAGCGTCCACTGTTTTTGTTTTTCTTTTTTGCTCTGTGGGTTGGTAAGATTAGGCCTTACTTGTGTGAAGTGCCTTGAGGCAACTTTGTTGTGATTTGGCGCTATATAAATGGAAATAAATTGAAATTGAAAATTTTTTTTCACTGACAGGCTGTTGCTTTACACTCCAGTGCTGTTGGGGGCAGTAATGCACATCATTGCTGGTATCTGCTCCAACAGAAATGTCAGAAGAAATAAAATATTGAGTCATCCATAAATGAAAGTTGTTGATCCAAAACAGAACACAACACAACACTCAGCCCTCTACTGGCTTCTGCTTTAGTTATCAAACAGTTGAACAGTCAAACAGAAGATGTGCACAGTACATGATACGTGTCCTTCACACAAATTTGCAAAATGTAGGATGGTAGGGGAAGGTTCCGCCCTTTTCGCCTCTGATTGGCTAGAAGTGGTAGGGGAAGGTTCCGCCCTTTTTGCCTCTGATTGGCTAGAAGGTGAGCAAATGTTTAAAAAGTGGCAAGTGTTTTAATCTAAGTGGTAAATAAATCTGCAAAAATAAGTAGAAGGCTGTACTTAGTTATCGCAGGTGAATAGTTTATCAGTGGCTGCCCACCATACCTTAATTTGAATATGTGCACGATCCCAGATGAATAAGTACAAGTTTATCAGTAGAAACAGTCATTTCTATATTGCAATTACTACATTTCATGTCAACACATAAATGCAAGCGTCTGTTTTTCTTTGTTTCTTTTTGATATTAGAATTCTACAATCTAGTAATAAACTGTTATGAACTGGTTACATTATACATACTCATGCCTTATTCTTCCTGAATGATACTTTGAAAATGTTTCTGGTGACCCGGTGTATCTTACTACCAGTCACCTCGTTATTACTTCACATCATTAACCAATTTAATCCCCAATTTTTCCCAGATATGAAAATATGTAAATCATGTATCATGTAAATTATCAATTGTTATTTTTTTTTAATTTTCAAGGAAAAGCAGGTTAATTTTTTATTTTTTTTATGGTCGTCACAATAGTGGCCGGTGGGATGATGTATTATCATTGTTTTCCACATTTCTCTGTGTAGTCCTCAGTATTTTAACATATTTCAGCCAGAGATGTTTTGAATACTTTGTCCTTGCTCAGTTCTACATATTTCAAAATATTAAACATACCTCCCCCCACCCCAACTGGGCAGATCTAATATATTAATTTCAATTTCAGTGTGTGCAATATATATAAAATGCAGTGTGTAAGGTCGATTGGGGTGAAGGTGAGACAGTGGGGGTGCTGTAAACTGTAAATATTGGACTATTCTGACATGTTAGGTCCACTGGGGGGGGGGTATGTTCATGATTTTGATTTGAGTGTGTTGAATTGAGTTAGGACAAAGTCATAGTAACATTTCTGAGTGAGATATGTTCATATTTTGAAGATTGCACAGAGAAAAGTGTAAGCGCAAGTGTAAGAAAAAAGTGTTTCGGCATGTCAGAGGACAAGTTTGGACATGTCCAGCTTTCCACAATTTCACTGATACTTACTGGACTGGTAAGCATTGAAAGTAAACATTGAAAGCCGAGATAGACATGTCCAAACTTGTCCTCTGACACGCCGAGATAGACATGTCCAAACTTGTCCTCTGACACGCCGAAATGGAGGTGTTCCTTTGTCTTGCTTCCAAAGCGAATCGGTCTTTACACGCGAAGCCTCCACGCGGCTTTCCATGACAAAATCTCTTGTTAAAAGTGAAATCTGCCGGAAAATGCCTGATGTCCAGCTCTTGTGATAACCAGAGAAAGAGCACATGACGGTCTCGTATCCACAGAGCCATCCGTTTAGAAATGGTCCGGTGGCTTGTGCCGCGTCATCGCAGCTCAGAGTGCGGCGCGCCGAGCGTCCTTAAAGGGGTCCTTAAAGCTGTAGTAACAGACCTTATTCTCTGTGAAGCCCGTAAAATTTTCACCGAAAGCCAGATAAATTTTTCGAATGGTTTCCAGGTGCCAGTCTCTAACAGTTCCTGAAAAAATTCTGATGGAAAAAAAGTCCTTTTCATTCCGCCATTTCCAGACAATGAAAATCCAACGAGGGGGCGGGACCACTCCTTCCCAAGGCGTACTCACAGGCGAATGACGTCACCGACAGGCGTGGAAAAACTCACGCATGCGCACGAGGGTTCAAGCATGTCTGACGTAAAAACATATGAATGAAATCCATATAGTTTTTGAAAAAAATAAAAAGGACCGTTACTTTACTGACAGACCTCGTATACACATAAACATACAAACACATATTAATTTCAATTTCAGTGTGTGCAATATATATAAAATGCAGTGTGTAAGGTCGATTGGGCTGAAGGTGAGACAGTGGGGGTGCTGTAAACTGTAAATATTGGACTATTCTGACATGTTAGGTCCACTGGGGGGTGGTATGTTCATGATTTTGATTTGAGTGTGTTGAATTGAGTTAGGACAAAGTCATAGTAACATTTCTGAGTGAGATATGTTCATATTTTGAAGATTGCACAGAGAAAAGTGTAAGCCTAAGTGTAAGAAAAAAGTGTTTCGGCATGTCAGAGGACAAGTTTGGACATGTCCAGCTTTCCACAATTTCACTGATACTTACTGGACTGGTAAGCATTGAAAGTAAGCATTGAAAGCCGAGATAGACATGTCCAAACTTGTCCTCTGACACGCCGAGATAGACATGTCCAAACTTGTCCTCTGACACGCCGAAATGGAGGTGTTCCTTTGTCTTGCTTCCAAAGCGAATCGGTCTTTACACGCGAAGCCTCCACGCGGCTTTCCATGACAAAATCTCTTGTTAAAAGTGAAATCTGCCGGAAAATGCCTGATGTCCAGCTCTTGTGATAACCAGAGAAAGAGCACACGACGGTCTCGTATCCACAGAGCCATCCGTTTAGAAATGGTCCGGTGGCTTGTGCCGCGTCATCGCAGCTCAGAGCACGGCGCGCCGAGCGTCCTTAAAGGGGTCCTTAAAGCTGTAGTAACAGACCTTATTCTCTGTGAAGCCCGTAAAATTTTCACCGAAAGCCAGATAAATTTTTCGAATGGTTTCCAGGTGCCAGCCTCTAACAGTTCCTGAAAAAATTCTGATGGAAAAAAAGTCCTTTTCATTCCGCCATTTCCAGACAATGAAAATCCAACGAGGGGGCGGGACCACTCCTTCCCAAGGCGTACTCACAGGCGAATGACGTCACCGACAGGCGTGGAAAAACTCACGGATGCGCACGAGGGTTCAAGCATGTCTGACGTAAAAACATATGAATGAAATCCATATAGTTTTTGAAAAAAATAAAAAGGACCGTTACTTTACTGACAGACCTCGTATACACATAAACATACAAACACTCAGATAAATGCTCATATATACAGACAAACATACAAAGACACGTACTCACACTCACACACTCATCTTCAACCGCTTAGTCCAATCAAGAGTCGCGGGGGGCTGGAGCCTATCCCAGCAGTCATGGAGCCCGAGGCGGGGTACACCCAGGACAGGACGCCAGTCTGTCACAGGGCCACAAACAGACAAACACATTCACACCCACTCGCACACCCATGGACAATTTAAAGATTCCAGTCCACCTAACCTGTATGTCTTGGGATGTGAGGCAACAGTGCAAACCACTAAGCCACCCTGCTGCCGCAAACACACACAATGATCATATAAATGTGTATACGAGGTCTGTCAGTAAAGTATAGGTCCTTTTTATTTTTTTCAAAAACTATATGGATTTCATTCATATGTTTTTACGTCAGACATGCTTGAACCCTCGTGCGCATGCGTGAGTTTTTCCACGCCTGTCGGTGATGTCATTCGCCTGTGAGCACTCCTTGTGGGAGGAGTCGTCCAGGCCCTCGTCGGAATTCCTTTGTCTGAGAAGTTGCTGAGAGACTGGCGCTTTGTTTGATCAAAATTTTTTCTAAACCTGTAAGGCACATCGAAGTGGACATGGTTCGAAAAATTAAGCTGGTTTTCGGTGAAAATTTTAACGGCTGATGAGAGATTTTGAGGTGATTCTGTCGCTTTAAGGACTTCCCACGGTGCGAGACGTCGCGCAGCGCTCTCAGGCGCCGTCATCAGCCTGTTTCAAGCTGAAAACCTCCACATTTCAGGCTCTATTGATCCAGGACGTCGTGAGAGAACAGAAGTTTCAGAAGAAGTCGGTTTCAGCATTTTATCCGGATATTCCACTGTTAAAGGAGATTTTTTTAATGAAAGACGTGCGGACGGATTGCAGTGTCGGCTCGCAGCCGCTGCGACACTCCGCCACAGGAAAAACACCTCTGTTGGAAGCCTTAAGGACAAGTTGGAACATGTCCAGCTGTTAAACAATTTCTCATATACTCACTCCACTGAAAGCCATCAAAAGCCGCCTGGATTTTACAAATGGTTATCAACACGGAGGTGTTTGTCCTGTGCCGCCGCACCGCGCCGGCTGCGTCCCGACGCGCGGACCCGTCCGCACGTCTTTCATTAAAAAAATCTCCTTTAACAGTGGAATATCCGGATAAAATGCTGAAACTGACTTCTTCTGAAACTTCTCTGTTCTCTCACGACATCCTGGATCAATAGAGCCTGAAATGTGGAGGTTTTCAGCTCGAAACAGGCTGACGATGGCGCCTGGGAGCGCTGCGCGACGTCTCGCACCGTGGGAAGTCCTTGTGCCTATTCTGCCAGTGGACAATTTGTGTATTCCATCGGTGATGCTGAACATCTGAGCAAGAATACTGTATGTCGTATGATTCGCAAGGTAGTACTTGCTCTATCTAAACTGTTGGATGCATTTGTCGTTTTCCCTGGCCATTTATCCGCAATGCAAATCAAAGAAGGGTTTTATGCAATCGCAGGTAATTACTAATATCAAAATAGTTCTAATGCATGTCCATTAATTAGGCGAAGTGGGGCTTATCAAGCTATGAATATAAACCTACTGTTCTGAAGGATGTTTTTACAAGGTCTGTTAGAAAAGTATCCGACCTTTTTATTTTTTTCAAAAACCATATGGATTTGAATCACGTGTGATTGCATCAGCCAAGCTTGAACTTTCATGCGCATGCGTGAGTTTTTTCACGCCTGTCGGTTGCGTCATTCGCCTGTGAGCAGGCTTTGTGTGAGCACTGGTCCACCCCTCTCGTCAGATTTTTATTGCGAATAAATGTCTGAACGATTTGGAGCTTTGCTGCATCAATTTTTTTCCAGAAACTGTGAGAGACCTCCAGGTGGACACCGTTCGTAAAATTAATATGGCTTTCAGGGACGATTTTGTGGGGATTACACAGATTAAGGAGTGTTACTGCCGCTTCAAGGACGGCCCACAGCGTCTGAGAGCGCGCCGCGCTCCGAGCGCCGATCGACAGGCTCACACCCCGCTGAAACAACCAGATCATTTCCAACGTGAAGGCTTTGTTGATCCGGGACGTCGTCTGACTTTCACAAAAAGGCAGGAGACGTGGACATCAGCACTTTTTCGGCACATTGAGACAGACGTGCGGAGGAGTTCCGTGCGTCGTGGTGGAGCCGCATGGTGCAAAGCAACGCCGTGATGAAGCCTCACAGGACATGTTCTGGCATGTCCAGGCTCATCCACAATTTCTCGGTTAGTCACACGATTGAAAACCCACCGACAGCCGTCTGAAAGCCATCTCAAAGCTGTCCTGTGCACGCTCTCAGACGCTGTGGGCCATCCTTAAAGCGGCAGTAACACTCCTTAATCTGTGTAATCCCCACAAAATCGTCCCTGAAAGCCATATTAATTTTCCGAATGGTGTCCACCTGGAGGTCTCTCACAGTTTCTGGAAAAACAATTGATGCAGCAAAGCTCCAAATCGTTCAGACATTTATTCGCAATAAAAAAACGACGAGAGGGGTGAACCAGTGCTCACACAAAGCCTGCTCACAGGCGAATGACGCAACCGACAGGCATGAAAAATCACACGTGATTCAAATCCATATAGTAGGTGCGTTTGGCACTGCTATTGCATCTGAAATATTGACAGGATTAGGAATAGCAATCATACAGTCAAGGTAGCCTATTTAGGAAACATTAAATTAACCTAACATCTATTAGTAGGCCTATGCCCACTTCCGAATCGTGTTGCATCTGGGTGTAATTAATGAAAGGAGGTCATTTTTTTACACATATTAGACATTCCACAGGTTAATCATCTGTAACAGATTTGGGGAACAATTGAATTGTACTTACGCATTTACCCGATCAGCAATATGTTGCCAACAAGCCTGTCTTGCTTTATTGGCAGACGATGTGTTCGATTTCCCCCTTAACATTAATTAAAATCCTCGTAGCGCCGCATAATAATCGTGCATTCTTCTTCGGTAAAGTACGGTGACCGCGCCATCATTGAAAAATGGTGATGTGTGCTGCAACCTGCCCCTTTTATGTGAACGCACACAAACTCCAATTAGGTTAACACAGGTTCAACAAATCAACATCTTATTCAGCGTCGTAGTACCAATTAACACCACTTGAGGAAACCAGGTTTTGTCAACCCCGGTTTAGGAGGTTGACCCTGGGTTACATCTGAGTAAGTTAACCCCGCTTCGTAGTACAGGCTCCAGGTCAATGACTCATTGTCTCTCGCAGACACACACACACAAATGCTCATATACACTCACAAACGCACTCATGCTCATATATACACAAACATTCAAACACACAGACACACACACATACACACA